>NW_027507801.1:0-75181 GCF_037356315.1 Lithobates pipiens
GTATTAAGAAACTTCAACTATGGCTGGACCTGACCATGTACATACAACTATTATCCCAATCCAATGGTCCATACTTCCAGCTACACGTTCCCCAATGAAGGGGGAGTGTCCCTCAATACTACCCCCCCTCCCCTCCCCCACGCCTGGGACTTACTGAAGGGCACACTGCTGAGCAGACAGAATGGCATCGGTCAGGGTCACCTTGTTGCGCTCCGGACTGGTCCCCGAGTGCGTGTGATTGACGGGCTTATTGGCGAAGAGAACATCGTATTCCACGCAGTGGAAGAGGAAGGTGGTGAAAGTGACAACAAACAGGAACTGGCTGCAGAAAACGAGAGAGAAGACTCATCAATTCTCTTTCCATCCAATCTGCCCCCACCCTACCCCCACCCTCCTCCAATACAGGGCTCCTCCACCCTCCTCCTCAGATCCTACACCACACAGGGCTCCTCCACCCTCCTCCTCAGATCCTACACCACGCAGGGCTCCTCCACCCTCCTCCTCCTCAGATCCTACACCACGCAGGGCTCCTCCACCCTCCTCAGATCCTACACCACGCAGGGCTCCTCCACCCTCCTCCTCAGATCCTACACCACGCAGGGCTCCTCCACCCTCCTCCTCAGATCCTACACCACGCAGGGCTCCTCCACCCTCCTCCTCAGATCCTACACCACGCAGGGCTCCTCCACCCCCCTCAGATCCTACACCATGCAGGGCTCCTCCACCCTCCTCCTCAGATCCTACACCACGCAGGGCTCCTCCACCCTCCTCCTCAGATCCTACACCACGCAGGGCTCCTCCACCCTCCTCCTCAGATCCTACACCACGCAGGGCTCCTCCACCCCCCTCAGATCCTACACCATGCAGGGCTCCTCCACCCTCCTCCTCAGATCCTACACCACGCAGGGCTCCTCCACCCCCCTCAGATCCTACACCACGCAGGGCTCCTCCACCCTCCTCCTCAGATCCTACACCACACAGGGCTCCTCCACCCTCCTCCTCAGATCCTACACCACGCAGGGCTCCTCCACCCTCCTCCTCAGATCCTACACCACGCAGGGCTCCTCCACCCTCCTCAGATCCTACACCACGCAGGGCTCCTCCACCCTCCTCCTCAGATCCTACACCACGCAGGGCTCCTCCACCCTCCTCCTCAGATCCTACACCACGCAGGGCTCCTCCACCCTCCTCCTCAGATCCTACACCATGCAGGGCTCCTCCACCCTCCTCCTCAGATCCTACACCACGCAGGGCTCCTCCACCCTCCTCCTCAGATCCTACACCACGCAGGGCTCCTCCACCCTCCTCAGATCCTACACCACGCAGGGCTCCTCCACCCTCCTCCTCAGATCCTACACCACGCAGGGCTCCTCCACCCTCCTCAGATCCTACACCACGCAGGGCTCCTCCACCCTCCTCCTCAGATCCTACACCACGCAGGGCTCCTCCACCCTCCTCCTCAGATCCTACACCACGCAGGGCTCCTCCACCCTCCTCCTCAGATCCTACACCACGCAGGGCTCCTCCACCCTCCTCCTCAGATCCTACACCACGCAGGGCTCCTCCACCCTCCTCCTCAGATCCTACACCACGCAGGGCTCCTCCACCCTCCTCAGATCCTACACCACGCAGGGCTCCTCCACCCTCCTCCTCAGATCCTACACCACGCAGGGCTCCTCCACCCTCCTCAGATCCTACACCACGCAGGGCTCCTCCACCCTCCTCCTCAGATCCTACACCACGCAGGGCTCCTCCACCCTCCTCCTCAGATCCTACACCACGCAGGGCTCCTCCACCCTCCTCCTCAGATCCTACACCACGCAGGGATCCTCCACCCTCCTCCTCCTCAGATCCTACACCACGCAGGGCTCCTCCACCCTCCTCCTCCTCAGATCCTACACCACGCAGGGCTCCTCCACCCTCCTCCTCCTCAGATCCTACACCACGCAGGGCTCCTCCACCCTCCTCCTCAGATCCTACACCACGCAGGGCTCCTCCACCCTCCTCCTCAGATCCTACACCACGCAGGGCTCCTCCACCCTCCTCCTCAGATCCTACACCACGCAGGGCTCCTCCACCCTCCTCAGATCCTACACCACGCAGGGCTCCTCCACCCTCCTCCTCAGATCCTACACCACGCAGGGATCCTCCACCCTCCTCCTCCTCAGATCCTACACCACGCAGGGCTCCTCCACCCTCCTCCTCCTCAGATCCTACACCACGCAGGGCTCCTCCACCCTCCTCCTCCTCAGATCCTACACCACGCAGGGCTCCTCCACCCTCCTCCTCCTCAGATCCTACACCACGCAGGGCTCCTCCACCCTCCTCCTCCTCAGATCCTACACCACGCAGGGCTCCTCCACCCTCCTCCTCCTCAGATCCTACACCACGCAGGGCTCCTCCACCCTCCTCCTCAGATCCTACACCACACAGGGCTCCTCCACCCTCCTCCTCCTCAGATCCTACACCACGCAGGGCTCCTCCACCCTCCTCCTCCTCAGATCCTACACCACGCAGGGCTCCTCCACCCTCCTCCTCAGATCCTACACCACACAGGGCTCCTCCACCCTCCTCCTCAGATCCTACACCACACAGGGCTCCTCCACCCTCCTCCTCAGATCCTACACCACACAGGGCTCCTCCACCCCTCCTCCTCCATGCAGGGCTCCTCCACCCTCCTCCTCCTCAGATCCTACACCGTGCAGGGCTCCTCCACCCTCCTCCTCAGATCCTACACCACGCAGGGCTCCTCCACCCTCCTCAGATCCTACACCACGCAGGGCTCCTCCACCCTCCTCAGATCCTACACCACGCAGGGCTCCTCCACCCTCCTCAGATCCTACACCACGCAGGGCTCCTCCACCCTCCTCAGATCCTACACCACACAGGGCTCCTCCACCCTCCTCCTCCTCAGATCCTACACCACGCAGGGCTCCTCCACCCTCCTCCTCCTCCTCCTCAGATCCTACACCACGCAGGGCTCCTCCACCCTCCTCCTCCTCAGATCCTACACCACGCAGGGCTCCTCCACCCTCCTCCTCAGATCCTACACCACGCAGGGCTCCTCCACCCTCCTCCTCCTCCTCAGATCCTACACCACGCAGGGCTCCTCCACCCTCCTCCTCCTCCTCAGATCCTACACCACGCAGGGCTCCTCCACCCTCCTCCTCCTCAGATCCTACACCACGCAGGGCTCCTCCACCCTCCTCCTCCTCAGATCCTACACCACGCAGGGCTCCTCCACCCTCCTCCTCCATGCAGGGCTCCTCCACCCTCCTCCTCCTCAGATCCTACACCGTGCAGGGCTCCTCCACCCTCCTCCTCAGATCCTACACCATGCAGGGCTCCTCCACCCTCCTCCTCAGATCCTACACCATGCAGGGCTCCTCCACCCTCCTCAGATCCTATACCATGCAGGGCTCCTCCACCCCCCTCAGATCCTACAATATGCAGGGTTCCTCCACCCCCCTCAGATCCTACACCACGCAGGGCTCCTCCACCCTCCTCCTCCTCAGATCCTACACCACGCAGGGCTCCTCCACCCTCCTCCTCCTCAGATCCTACACCACGCAGGGCTCCTCCACCCTCCTCCTCCTCAGATCCTACACCACGCAGGGCTCCTCCACCCTCCTCCTCCTCAGATCCTACACCACGCAGGGCTCCTCCACCCTCCTCCTCCATGCAGGGCTCCTCCACCCTCCTCCTCCTCCTCAGATCCTACACCGTGCAGGGCTCCTCCACCCTCCTCCTCAGATCCTACACCATGCAGGGCTCCTCCACCCTCCTCCTCAGATCCTATACCATGCAGGGCTCCTCCACCCTCCTCCTCAGATCCTATACCATGCAGGGCTCCTCCACCCCCCTCAGATCCTACAATATGCAGGGTTCCTCCACCCCCCTCAGATCCTACACCATGCAGGGCTCCTCCACCCTCCTCCTTAGATCCTACACCATGCAGGGCTCCTCCACCCTCCTCCTCAGATCCTATATCGTGCAGGGCTCCTCCACCCTCCTCCTCAGATCCTACACCATGCAGGGCTCCTCCACCCTCCTCCTCAGATCCTATATCGTGCAGGGCTCCTCCACCCTCCTCCTCAGATCCTACACCATGCAGGGCTCCTCCACCCTCCTCCTCAGATCCTATACCATGCAGGGCTCCTCCACCCTCCTCAGATCCTATACCATGCAGGGCTCCTCCACCCCCCTCAGATCCTACAATATGCAGGGTTCCTCCACCCCCCTCAGATCCTATACCATGCAGGGCTCCTCCACCCTCCTCAGATCCTATACCATGCAGGGCTCCTCCACCCCCCTCAGATCCTACAATATGCAGGGTTCCTCCACCCCCTCAGATCCTATACCATGCAGGGCTCCTCCACCCTCCTCAGATCCTATACCATGCAGGGCTCCTCCACCCCCCTCAGATCCTACAATATGCAGGGTTCCTCCACCCTCCTCCTCAGATCCTACACCATGCAGGGCTCCTCCACCCTCCTCCTCAGATCCTATACCATGCAGGGCTCCTCCACCCTCCTCCTCAGATCCTACACCATGCAGGGATCCTCCACCCTTCCTTTGATCCTAGGAGCATGCTGGGAATAAAATATCCAAACTCTACTTACACAAGTTCAAAGAAGTCAGACAGCACCATACAGGCAAAGCCATTCTTCTGGTGGAAGTGATATATGTGCAGCCGTGGTCAAGGAAAACCAGCCAGTGAGCTGAAATGGGCAGGCAGGGTGCCGGCTCTGAACTTATCAACACCGATTTTCAGGACTTGTTATGGAGGTAGCAGGACGTGTGTGTTGTGTCACCTGCCCCCACCCTCCCACCACACTGCTGCCCCCTCCACTTCCCCACCAAAACGTGCCACAAACAAAATGTCAAATTAACAGCACCTGTAATAGCGTTTACAAACATCGTTCAGAGATACAAAGTAACATTGTTTGTAAACATTGATCAGACAGGAGATAGATACAAAGTAACATATTGTTTGTAAACATTGATCAGACAGGAGATGGAGAGATACAAAGTAACATTGTTTATAAACATGCTATATGTACTGTACCACGTAAGATGGTGCAAATTGCCTGCGCCCCCCTCCAAGTTGTAACTTTTTTGTTTATGGTTTACATAAAAATAAAAAGATTTTTGCTGACAATAGGCTCGACTCACCAAAGCATCTCACACGCAAGGGGGTTCCCCTCAAACTCCATACCAGACCTTAACGGCCTGGTATTGATTGGGGTGGGGGGGCCCCCCTTACTGTTTTTTTTTTTTACAGCTGATGACTCATCAGTTGTAAAGGATGCGGCGGCCGCCCTCTCCTTAGCAACCATGAGAGTAATTGGTTGTTAAGGAAGCTGGCGGCCGCCCCCTCCTTAACAACTAGCCATTTACAACCTGTGCTAAGGACGCCGGCTACCGCCAGAGGTGATCTACCGCAGGCTTTTACTACTAAAATACTGCACGACGTGCGGTGTGGTATCTTACGGCACACTCGGATGCGGTAAGAAGCCGCTTTGTGAATGGAGCCCAGTATCACCACGGAGTGCTGGAACCTGTGGTTCCTGTAAATCTCTGCTCCCGGCATTGAGGGAAGAGACCCTACAGAGGAGAACATACAAAACGCCATGCTGAGTCTCCATGATGGGAATGGAGCCCAGGATACCGGCGCTACAAGGTAGGGATTTGTCTGTTCTCTCCAGTTAGTGGAAGGTGTTCTGCATTTTTCAATTTGTATCCCCCCCCCCCCCCCCTCCGCAAGCAGAGCCTGTAAAGGATATCTTGGTGAAGAAATTGTCCAGGTTCTTGATGTGATGCCAGGAGTCTGCAGGAGGGGGGGAGGGGGAGGGGCAATGGGTTAGCATGATCAGTCCATACATGTAGTATATTATATACCCCCCCCCCCCCCATACATGTACTATATCGTATACACTTCCCCCCACCATACATATAGAATATTGTATACACCCCAATTTCCCCCCACATACATGTTGTATATTGTGTACACCCCCCTCCCCCCCATACAGGATGTATATTGTACATAACCACCCCCCCCCCCGGCATACATTGTTGTATATCAGTTTTCGGTGTATTTGGCACTGACCTTTCACGGCCTCTGGCACATGTACTATCAGGTCCTCTTCTCCGGGGGGAGAGTCCTCCTCAAAGTCCTGCAGCCTCTGATACTCCCGGTACTGCTCCTGGGCCTCCATTCTCAGGGCATCCTCCTCTCACCTTCCTCGCTCTGACCTGGAGGAGAAGACAGGAGGGTAAGAGGAGCTACACACAGGTCATCCTTCACCCCTATGACACCGTGCAGCTCCGCCCACTGCGGCCATTGCAGCCTGGAAATGGTTATGGGGCAGCTGTCACCCCCCACCCCATCCTAACTGTGCCTGCACCCCCCCCCCCCACTATTGCCCAATCCCTACCCCGTGCCCAGATACCCCACCTCTGCCAAACTAGTCCCTACGCTGTGCATGGCTTCCATACCTTTGCCTTGTTCCTGTGTCTGCCCCCCTCCCCATGCCTGGCCCCCCATACCTGTGTCTGCCCCCCTCTCCATGCCTGGCCCCCCATATCTGTGTCTGGCTCCCCTCCCCATACCTGTGTCTGGCTCCCCTCCCCATGACTGGCCCCCCATACCTGTGTCTGCCCCCCTCCCCATGACTGGCCCCCCATACCTGTGTCTGCCCCCCTCCCCATGCCTGGCCCCAAAACCTGTGTCTGCCCCCCTCTCCATGCCTGGCCCCACATACCTGTGTCTGCCCCCCTCTCCATGACTGGCCCCACATACCTGTGTCTGCCCCCCTCCCCATGACTGGCCCCCCATACCTGTGTCTGCCCCCCTCCCCATGACTGGCCCCCCATACCTGTGTCTGCCCCCCTCCCCATGACTGGCCCCCCATACCTGTGTCTGCCCCCCTCCCCATGACTGGCCCCCCATACCTGTGTCTGCCCCCCTCCCCATGACTGGCCCCCCATACCTGTGTCTGCCCCCCTCCCCATGCCTGGCCCCACATACCTGTGTCTGCCCCCTCTCCATGCCTGGCCCCACATACCTGTGTCTGCCCCCCTCTCCATGACTGGCCCCACATACCTGTGTCTGCCCCCCTCTCCATGACTGGCCCCCCATACCTGTGTCTGCCCCCCTCTCCATGACTGGCCCCCCATACCTGTGTCTGGCTCACCTCCCCATGCCTGGCCCCCCCATACCTGTGTCTGCCCCCCTCTCCATGCCTGGCCCCCCATATCTGTGTCTGGCTCCCCTCCCCATACCTGTGTCTGGCTCCCCTCCCCATGCCTGGCCCCCCCATACCTGTGTCTGCCCCCCCTCTCATGCCTGGCCCCCCTCACCATGCCTGGCCCCCCATACCTGTGTCTGCCCCCCCTCTCATGCCTGGCCCCCCATACCTGTGTCTGGCTCCCCTCCCCATGCCTGGCCCCCCCATACCCGTGTCTGGCTCCCCTCCCCGTGTCTGCCCCCCCATACCTGTGTCTGCCCCCCCTCCCATGCCTGCCCCCCATACCTGTGTCTGGTTCCCCTCCCCATGCCTGGCACCCCATATCTGTGTCTGCCCCCCCTCCCATGCCTGGCCCCCCATACCTGTGTCTGCCCCCCCCCTCCCATGCCTGGCCCCCCATACCTGTGTCTGCCCCAATCCCATGCCTGGCACCCCATACCTGTGTCTGGCTCGCCCCCCTCCCAATGCCTGGCACCCCATACCTATGTCTGGCTCCCCCCTCCCCATGCCTGGCACCCCATACCTGTGTCTGCCCCCCCATGCCTGTGTCTGCCCCCCATGTCTGGCCCCCTCCCCATACCTGCCCCCCCATACTTGTGTCTGCCCCCCTATAGATGATCTGATATAAACAGCCTATTCTTAGCTTTTCCCAGAGCCGGCAGGCGGTGATTCTCTGGCAGCCGGCCGATTGACACAGAAAACGCCGGACACACGTGCTACACAGCAGATAAACAAGAGTGACGTAGAATGTGTGTCACCCCAACCAGACCTTCCAGGAAGACACAACTCCCGGGGGGGGGGGGGGGGGGGGCAGACAAGTGAGAGGAAAGGGGGGGGGGGGGAGAGGGGCAGAAGAGAGGAAAGGGGGGGAGGGGAAGAGGGGCAGCAGAGAGAGAGAGAGAGAGAGAGAGAGAGAGGGGCAGAAGAGAGGAAAGGGGAGGGGGAGAGAGGGGCAGAAGAGAGGAAAGGGGGGGAGGGGAAGAGGGGCAGCAGAGAGAGAGAGAGAGAGAGAGAGAGGCAGAAGAGAGGAAAGGGGGGGAGAAGAGAGGAAAGGCGGGTGGAGAAGAGGGGCAGAAGAGAGGAAAGGGGGGGAGAAGAGAGGAAAGGCGGGTGGAGAAGAGGGGCAGAAGAGAGGAAAGGGGGGGGGGGTAGAGAGAGAGGGGCAGAAGAGAGGAAAGGGGGAGAGAGAGAGAGAGAGAGAGGGGCAGAAGAGAGGAAAGGGGGGTGGAGAAGAGGGGCAGAAGAGAGGAAAGGGGGGGTAGAGAGAGAGGGGCAGAAGAGAGGAAAGGGGGGTAGAGGAGAAACCAGGGAGAGGAAGAAACTGGGAGAAAGGAGAGAGAGGGAAAAGGGGGAAATCAGGGAGAGAAGAACCAAGGAGAGGGGAGAGAAGCAAGGAAGAAGCCGGAGGGGGGGAACCAAGCAGAGAGAAGAGGGGGGCAGTGGGGAGAAGAAGGGAGGGGAGAGAAGGAAAGGGTGACACAGAAGGGGGAGAAGGGAGAGAGGAAAGGGAATGGAGAAGGAGGTCTTACTGAATGGGAACAGGGAGGGGGGCAAGAGGGAAAACTGCAGAAGGGGTACTGGGATGGGGAACTAAAAGAGGAGACTTGGGGGGGGGGGGTAAATGGAGAGGAGGGTATGAAATGAATGAGGGATAGATGGCGGGTTCTAGAGAAAGGGGGCCCTGAGAATAGGGGATGGGAGAGGGGTGTCTGGATAAGGGGGGGGGGTGGAGAGACTGAACGAAGGACACTCACCTCTATGCTGCTCTGACAGCCGTTCTCCCCCCCCCCCCCCGGTCCTGCACTGTACAGGTGAGACGTCCGCAGTCCTCTTACCTGAGATCACCCTCCTCCTTCCCCCGCACACACAGTCTACCCAACCCCCGATATCCCCAACTCATCCCACACTGCCTGACTCCACCCACAACTGTCACCGGGAGGAAAACAAGCCCTGCCAGCCAATCACAGAGCTTCAATACCAGGAATCCCCAACACACAGAATAAGAAGAGATACCGAGAATTACACCCGACATACAGGACAAGAGAAGTGGTACTGTGCAGAGTCCATACATACAGAATAAGAAGAGATACCGAGAATTACACCCGACATACAGGACAAGAGAAGTGGTACTGTGCAGAGTCCATACATACAGAATAAGAAGAGATACCGAGAATTACACCCGACATACAGGACAAGAGAAGTAGTACTGTGCAGAGTCCATACATACAGAATAAGAACAGATACCGAGAATTACACCCGACATACAGGACAAGAGAAGTGGTACTGTGGAGAGTCCATACATACAGAATAAGAAGAGATACCGAGAATTACACCCGACATACAGGACAAGAGAAGTGGTACTGTGCAGAGTCCATACATACAGAATAAGAACAGATACCCAGAATTACACCCGACATACAGGACAAGAGAAGTGGTACTGTGCAGAGTCCATACATACAGAATAAGAACAGATACCGAGAATTACACCCGACATACAGGACAAGAGAAGTAGTACTGTGCAGAGTCCATACATACAGAATAAGAACAGATACCGAGAATTACACCCGACATACAGGACAAGAGAAGTAGTACTGTGCAGAGTCCATACATACAGAATAAGAAGAGATACCGAGAATTACACCCGACATACAGGACAAGAGAAGTGGTACTGTGCAGAGTCCATACATACAGAATAAAAACAGATACCGAGAATTACACCCGACATACAGGACAAGAGAAGTAGTACTGTGCAGAGTCCATACATACAGAATAAGTACAGATACCGAGAATTACACCCAACATACAGGACAAGAGAAGTGGTACTGTGCAGAGTCCATACATACAGAATAAGAACAGATACCGAGAATTACACCCGACATACAGGACAAGAGAAGTGGTACTGTGCAGAGTCCATACATACAGAATAAGAACAGATACCGAGAATTACACCCCACATACAGGACAAGAGAAGTAGTACTGTGCAGAGTCCATACATACAGAATAAGAAGAGATACCGAGAATTACACCCGACATACAGGACAAGAGAAGTAGTACTGTGCAGAGTCCATACATACAGAATAAGAACAGATACCGAGAATTACACCCAACATACAGGACAAGAGAAGTAGTACCGTGCAGAGTCCATACATACAGAATAAGAAGAGATACCGAGAATTACACCCGACATACAGGACAAGAGAAGTAGTACTGTGCAGAGTCCATACATACAGAATAAGAAGAGATACCGAGAATTACACCCGACATACAGGACAAGAGAAGTGGTACTGTGCAGAGTCCATACATACAGAATAAAAACAGATACCGAGAATTACACCCAACATACAGGGCAGGAGAAGTAGTACTGTGCAGAGTCCATACATACAGAATAAGAAGAGATACCGAGAATTACACCCGACATACAGGACAAGAGAAGTAGTACTGTGCAGAGTCCATACATACAGAATAAGAACAGATACCGAGAATTACACCCGACATACAGGACAGGAGAAGTAGTACTGTGCAGAGTCCATACATACAGAATAAGGAGAGATACCGAGAATTACACCCGACATACAGGACAAGAGAAGTAGTACTGTGCAGAGTCTATACATACAGAATAAGGAGAGATACCGAGAATTACACCCGACATACAGGACACGAGAAGTGGTACTGTGCAGAGTCCATACATACAGAATAAGAACAGATACCGAGAATTACCCTGACATACAGGACAGGAGAAGTAGTACTGTGCAGTGTCCATACATACAGAATAAGGAGAGATACCGAGAATTACACCCGACATACAGGACAAGAGAAGTAGTACTGTGCAGTGTCCATACATACAGAATAAGAACAGATACCGAGAATTACCCTGACATACAGGACAGGAGAAGTGGTACTGTGCAGAGTAAGGACACGGGGTGGGAGTGGTCGGTATGCGGTAGGACGGGATTGGTGAGGATTATAAACATGAAATGTCTCATCTCTCAGATATTATAATTATAGAGGAGTCACGTGACCAGGGCAGACTGTCACTATAATTAATCCGTCATCTAATTGGTCCCCCAGAGAAGAATGAAGACCCTACAAAGGGGCAAAACTCCTCCCACCAACCACCACTGAACAGAGCCCAACTATGACATCATAATAGAAGCACTAAACAATGCTTGCTATGAATACATATAAAATTATAGTATACAGTACAGACTCATTCTAAAAACAATTCACATTTCTGTGCCATCCGTATAAAATGATAAACATGTATATAGTGCCACGCCCCAAAAAAAAAAATGTGCTCCGGCCAATCACACGTACAACGGCTTTATAGTCCAATCAGGAACTTCCTACAAGAATGAAGAAAAATTCTTGTGCTTCAATACCAACAAACTGCCCTCTGCCACCTCATACTCATATGATAGAATACGGGGCGCCTCCCCCCACAATCCGGGGACCCCCCCCCACAATCCAGGGACCCCCCCCCCCCCCACAATCCAGGGAACCCCCCCATGTGAAAAAAAGAGGAGTCAACTGTGCTTTAACCACTTCCCACCCGGCCTATAGCAGAGCGGCGGCCGGTCCGGAGGGCTTTATTATACTGACTGGACAACATGGGACGCCCTGCAGTACGGGGGAGCGCATCGCGGCAATCCCTCCCTCGGACACGCAGCATCACTGATCACGGTATAGAGCCTATGACGGAGGCTCTTTACCATGTGATCAGTGGTGTCCAATCACAGCGTAAACAGAAAATGTCAGTTATCGGCATTCCTCTCCTCAGGCAGACAGTGCGTCAAATCAGCTTTTCTCAGCCGGGATATCTTCCCCACCAGTGATGCCCATCAGTGCCACCTATCAGTGGCCATCAGTGTTGAATATTAGTGCCTCCTCATCAGTGCCATCCATCTTTGCCACCGATCAGTGTCCATTGTGACGGAGTCACTTTGGGCGGGGGGTGGGGCCCCATGGAACCCAGAATCCCTTGGGGTGGTGGTTGGGAAAGCCTTGTGCCAGCTCCCCCCCGAGCACCTCCTATGCCCCCATTAGACACACAGGGTAACTTAGACATAGGAGGTGCTCGGGGGAGCTGGCACAAGGAACAACCCCAACCGCCCCAAGGGATTCTGGGCTCCACGGCCTCCTCCCCCCCCCCGGCACATCCGTACCTCTCCTCTACTTAAGACAACCTGGTGACCCCAGGCTCCCCTAGAGCCACCATACCGATACCAAACGGAGCGTTCACCAACCCAATCCACACATCTGTCGTTAGGGCCATCTGCCACGTGTCATCAGTGCCATCTGCCAGTGTCAGTGCCATCTGCCAGTGCCATCTGTTGTCAGTGCCATCTGCCACATTTCATCAGTGCCACATATCAGCGCCATTTGTCACCACCAAGAATGTCTAAAAGATTATTTTCAGCCGAGGAGGAGGAGGAGAGTCTGCCCGCCAGACGAAGGCGGTCTGGTGAGGAGGCAGTGCCATCCACCAGCACTGCAGTGCCTCGGCAAAGTCCCAAAGGGTTAGGTCCCGTGCCAGTCTTCCCTATTCCCTTCAGAACCCCTCCTAATTCGGGAGAAGCCATCATTCCCCCTATCACTGCCCGGCCAGGAGTCCAGGTGGACACAGAAAATCCCCCCCTCACCCCCCAATTGATTTTTTCCCCATTTAATTTTTACTGAGGACATGCTAGCATCGATTGTGGCCCAGTGCAACCAGTGTGCACAACAACTCATAGCAAGTAACCCAACGTCCTATTATGCCCGTCCCTACGAGTGGAGACCCCCAACCCAACGTCCTATTATGCCCGTCCCTACGAGTGGAGAGCCCTAACCCAACATCCTATTATGCCCGTCCCTACGAGTGGAGAGCCCTAACCCAACGTCCCATTATGCCCGTCCCTACGAGTGGAGAGTTCTAACCCAACGTCCTATTATGCCCGTCCCTACGAGTGGAGAGCCCTAACCCAACGTCCCATTATGCCCGTCCCTACGAGTGGAGAGTTCTAACCCAACGTCCTATTATGCCCGTCCCTACGAGTGGAGAGTTCTAACCCAACGTCCTATTATGCCCTTCCCTACGAGTGGAGAGCCCTAACCCAACGTCCTATTATGCCCGTCCCTACGAGTGGAGAGTTCTAACCCAACGTCCTATTATGCCCATCCCTACGAGTGGAGAGTTCTAACCCAACGTCCTATTATGCCCGTCCCTACGAGTGGAGAGTTCTAACCCAACGTCCTATTATGCCCGTCCCTACGAGTGGAGAGTTCTAACCCAACGTCCTATTATGCCCATCCCTACGAGTGGAGAGCCCTAACCCAACGTCCTATTATGCCCGTCCCTACGAGTGGAGAGCCCTAACCCAACGTCCTATTATGCCCTTCCCTACGAGTGGAGAGCCCTAACCCAACGTCCTATTATGCCCATCCCTACGAGTGGAGAGCCCTAACCCAACGTCCCATTATGCCCGTCCCTACGAGTGGAGAGCCCTAACCCAACGTCCTATTATGCCCGTCCCTACGAGTGGAGAGTTCTAACCCAACGTCCTATTATGCCCTTCCCTACGAGTGGAGAGCCCTAACCCAACGTCCTATTATGCCCGTCCCTACGAGTGGAGAGTTCTAACCCAACGTCCTATTATGCCCGTCCCTACGAGTGGAGAGTTCTAACCCAACGTCCTATTATGCCCGTCCCTACGAGTGGAGAGTTCTAACCCAACGTCCTATTATGCCCGTCCCTACGAGTGGAGAGTTCTAACCCAACGTCCTATTATGCCCGTCCCTACGAGTGGAGAGTTCTAACCCAACGTCCTATTATGCCCATCCCTACGAGTGGAGAGCCCTAACCCAACGTCCTATTATGCCCGTCCCTACGAGTGGAGAGCCCTAACCCAACGTCCTATTATGCCCTTCCCTACGAGTGGAGAGCCCTAACCCAACGTCCTATTATGCCCATCCCTACGAGTGGAGAGCCCTAACCCAACGTCCTATTATGCCCGTCCGTACGAGTGTAGAGCCCTATCCCAACGTCCTATTATGCCCGTCCCTACGAGTGGCCCTAACCCAACGTCCTATTATGCCCGTCTCTACGAGTGGAGAGCCCTAACCCAAGTCCTATTATGCCCGTCCCTACGAGTGGAGAGTTCTAACCCAACGTCCCATTATGCCCGTCCCTACGAGTGGAGAGCCCTAACCCAACGTCCTATTATGCCCGTCCCTACGAGTGGAGAGCCCTAACCCAACGTCCTATTATGCCCGTCCCTACGAGTGGAGAGCCCTAACCCAACATCCTATTATGCCCGTCCCTACGAGTGGAGAGCCCTAACCCAACATCCTATTATGCCCGTCCCTACGAGTGGAGAGCCCTAACCCAACGTCCCATTATGCCCGTCCCTACGAGTGGAGAGCCCTAACCCAACGTCCTATTATGCCCGTCCCTACGAGTGGAGAGCCCTAACCCAACGTCCTATTATGCCCCTCCCTACGAGTGGAGAGCCCTAACCCAACGTCCCATTATGCCCCTCCCTACGAGTGGAGAGCCCTAACCCAACGTCCTATTATGCCCGTCCCTACGAGTGGAGAGCCCTAACCCAACGTCCCATTATGCCCGTCCCTACGAGTGGAGAGCCCTAACCCAACGTCCTATTAATCTCGTCCCTACGAGTGGAGAGCCCTAACCCAACGTCCCATTATGCCCGTCCCTACGAGTGGAGAGCCCTAACCCAACGTCCTATTAATCTCGTCCCTACGAGTGGAGAGCCCTAACCCAACGTCCTATTATGCCCGTCCCTACGAGTGGAGAGCCCTAACCCAACGTCCCATTATGCCCGTCCCTACGAGTGGAGAGCCCTAACCCAACGTCCTATTAATCTCGTCCCTACGAGTGGAGAGCCCTAACCCAACGTCTTATTATGCCCGTCCCTACAAGTGGAGAGCCCTAACCCAACGTCCTATTATGCCCGTCCCTACGAGTGGAGAGCCCTAACCCAACGTCCTATTAATCTCGTCCCTACGAGTGGAGAGCCCTAACCCAACGTCCTATTATGCCCGTCCCTACGAGTGGAGAGCCCTAACCCAACATCCTATTATGCCCGTCCCTACGAGTGGAGAGCCCTAACCCAACGTCCTATTATGCCCCTCCCTACGAGTGGAGAGCCCTAACCCAACGTCCCATTATGCCCGTCCCTACGAGTGGAGAGCCCTAACCCAACGTCCCATTATGCCCGTCCCTACGAGTGGAGAGCCCTAACCCAACGTCCTATTAATCTCGTCCCTACGAGTGGAGAGCCCTAACAGTGGGAGGAGTTTACCAACACATATGTATGGATGAGTCCCCTGTCAAATTTTCCAGCAGGCTGGGCATAAAACAATTTATTCCCACCAAAAGGGCCCGCTATGGGGTGAAGATGTATAAATTGTGCGACCAAGCCACAGGGTATAACTATGCCTTCATGGTATACGAAGGGAAGGACACCCAGCTACATGGAATCGAGTGGAAAAGTCGTTTAGGAACTCATAAACCCACTCCTGGAGAAAGGCTGCCATCTGTATGTGGACAATTTTTATACTACTTTGCCCCGGTTCCGCAACCTTCACAGGAAGAACACTCCACCATGTGGCGCCGCAAGGAAGAATCGGAAGGGCTTTCCTCAAAGCCTCGTCAACAAGAAGAGGGGGAAACGGTGAGTTTACGGAATGAGGAAATTCTGGCTGTGAAGTGGAGGGACAGAAGGGACGTCTACATGCTTTCATCGATCCACAACAATACATTCGTTGAGATCACCAGGAGGAATGGCCCAATCCAAAAACCAACATGTATCCACCAATACAACATGTTCATGGGGGGGGGGGGGGGGTGTCGACTTCAACGGCCAAATGCTCGAACCCTACCTTACCACAAGACGAACAAACCAGTGGTATAAAAAAAAAAATGTATTTGTTTAATTTGGCCATATACAAGACCCCTATGTAATCTATCGCAACTCCACCGAAAGCCCCAAACCCGTCCTGGGCTCCCAGGAGGAAATCACCACCGCCCTTGTATTCCCGAACGGGAAACCATTCTATCCGATGTGATTAGCAGAATCTCTGAACGCCACTTTCCCGAGAAAGTCCTTCCCAGACCAACAGGCCAAAAACGTCTGAAAAAATACTGGGTGTGCTCCAAAGGAGGAGTGAGAAGAGGCCCCACTTTTTATTGTCCCCAATGTCCTTCCTAACAAGGCCTTGGCATAGTTGACTGTTTCCGCCGTTACCAAACTTCACTACATTATTAGTGAAGTATGGTAAATATAACCCTCACTTCCCGACATTTACCTTCACACCCCTTATGTCTCTGCAACTGACCCTGGCTTGTTATTTGACCACGCTTCTGCCTCCCAATTCTGTACTTACCTCTGCCTGATCTGGACTGACCCTGGGTTGTTATTTGACCCCGCTTCTGCCCATCGATTCTGTACATACCTCTGCCTGATCTGGACTGACCCTCGCTTGTTATTTGACCGCGCTTCTGCCTCCCGATTCTGTACATACCTCTGCCTGATCTGGACTGACCCTTGCTTGTTATTTGACCACGCTTCTGTACATACCTCTGCCTGATCTGGACTGACCCTCGCTTGTTATTTGACCGCGCTTCTGCCTCCCGATTCTGTACATATCTCTGCCTGATCTGCACTGACCCTCGCTTGTTATTTGACCACGCTTCTGCCTACCGATTCTGTACATGCCTCTGCCTGATCTGGACTGACCCTCACTTGGTATTTGACCACGCTTCTGCCCATCAATTCTGTACATACCTCTGCCTGATCTGGACTGACCATCGCTTGTTATTTGACCACGCTTCTGCCTGCCGATTCTGTACATACCTCTGCTTGATCTGGACTGGACTGGACTGACCCTCGCTTGTTATTTGACCACGCTTCTGCCTACTGATTCTGTACATGCCTCTGCCTGATCTGGACTGACCCTCGCTTGGTATTTGACCGTGCTTCTGCCCATCAATTCTGTACATACCTCTGCCTGATCTGGACTGACCCTGGCTTGTTATTTGACCACGCTTCTGCCTATCGATTCTGTAATTACCTCTGCCTGATCTGGACTGACCCTCGCTTGTTATTTGACCGCGCTTCTGCCTCCCGATTCTGTACATACCTCTGCCTGATTTGGACTGACCCTTGCTTGTTATTTGACCACGCTTCTGCTATGATTCTGTACATACCTCTGCCTGATCTGGACTGACCCTTGCTTGTTATTTGACCACGCTTCTGTACATACCTCTGCCTGATCTGGACTGACCCTCGCTTGTTATTTGACCGCGCTTCTGCCTCCTGATTCTGTACATATCTCTGCCTGATCTGCACTGACCCTCGCTTGTTATTTGACCACGCTTCTGCCTACCGATTCTGTACATGCCTCTGCCTGATCTGGACTGACCCTCACTTGGTATTTGACCACGCTTCTGCCCATCAATTCTGTACATACCTCTGCCTGATCTGGACTGACCATCGCTTGTTATTTGACCACGCTTCTGCCTGCCGATTCTGTACATACCTCTGCTTGATCTGGACTGGACTGGACTGACCCTCGCTTGTTATTTGACCACGCTTCTGCCTACTGATTCTGTACATGCCTCTGCCTGATCTGGACTGACCCTCGCTTGGTATTTGACCGTGCTTCTGCCCATCAATTCTGTACATACCTCTGCCTGATCTGGACTGACCCTGGCTTGTTATTTGACCACGCTTCTGCCTATCGATTCTGTAATTACCTCTGCCTGATCTGGACTGACCCTCGCTTGTCATTTGACCACGCTTCTGCCTACCGATTCTGTACATACCTCTCCCTGATCTGGACTGACCCTGGCTTGTTATTTGACCACGCTTCTGCCTATCAATTCTGTACATACCTCTGCCTGATCTGGACTGACCCTCGCTTGTTATTTGACCACGCTTCTGCCTACCGATACTATACATACCTCTGCCTGATCTGGAGCTGACCCTGAACTGTTTTACCATGCCTCATGCCTGCCTCTTGGACTGATCTTGTACCCTGCCACTGGACTAGTGGGATTCATAACTCAGGGGTCTCACATGTGTGAGTGGCTCCAGAATTGTTTTTCTGGATGAAGAAAAGTTCTTTTTTGTTTTTGCATTCCTAGATAAGGGTCTGGAGACTCGGAGGCTTCAAAGAGATTTGGGTGGGAGAAGCCTCTACCCCTGTCCCCAGTCTATCCTGAATGAGGCCCCACTTCTGCCTGCTGCCTGCGTACCTATGCCATCATGCCTCTGCCTGTCGCATGAACTGACCACACCACATGGACTGTGTTCCTGCCTACTACCAGGACCAATATTTTGGCACTGCTGACAATCTCTGCCTGCACTGACCCGGGACTGTATATGGACAGTAACCCTGCCTGCTGCCTGTACTAACTATGGACAGTATTCCTGCCTGCACTGACTATGGACAGTATCCCTGCCTGCTGCCTGCACTCACTATGGACAGTATCCCTGCCTGCACTCACTATGGACAGTATCCCTGCATGCACTCACTATGGACAGTAACCCTGCCTGCACTCACTATGGACAGTATCCCTGCCTGCACTCACTATGGACAGTATCCCTGCCTGCACTCACTATGGACAGTATCCCTGCCTGCACTCACTATGGACAGTATCCCTGCCTGCACTCACTATGGACAGTATCCCTGCCTGCACTCACTATGGACAGTATCCCTGCCTGCACTCACTATGGACAGTATCCCTGCCTGCACTAACTATGGACAGTAACCCTGCCTGCACTAACTATGGACAGTATTCCTGCCTGCACTAACTATGGACAGTATTCCTGCCTGCACTCACTATGGACAGTATCCCTGCATGCACTCACTATGGACAGTATCCCTGCCTGCACTCACTATGGACAGTAACCCTGCCTGCACTCACTATGGACAGTATCCCTGCCTGCACTCACTATGGACAGTATCCCTGCCTGCACTCACTATGGACAGTATCCCTGCCTGCTGCCTGTACTGACTATGGACAGTATCCCTGCCTGCTGCCTGTACCGACTATGGACAGTATCCCTGCCTGCTGCCTGTACTGACTATGGACAGTATCCCTGCCTGCACTCACTATGGACAGTATCCCTGCATGCACTCACTATGGACAGTATCCCTGCATGCACTCACTATGGACAGTATCCCTGCATGCACTCACTATGGACAGTATTCCTGCCTGCACTCACTATGGACAGTATCCCTGCATGCACTCACTATGGACAGTATCCCTGCCTGCACTCACTATGGACAGTAACCCTGCCTGCACTAACTATGGACAGTATTCCTGCCTGCACTCACTATGGACAGTAACCCTGCCTGCACTCACTATGGACAGTATTCCTGCCTGCACTCACTATGGACAGTATCCCTGCCTGCACTCACTATGGACAGTATCCCTGCCTGCACTCACTATGGACAGTATCCCTGCTTGCACTCACTATGGACAGTATCCCTGCCTGCACTGGCTATGGACAGTATCCCTGCTTGCACTGGCTATGGACAGTATCCCTGCCTGCACTGGCTATGGACAGTATCCCTGCCTGCACTGGCTATGGACAGTATCCCTGCCTGCTGCCTGTACCGACTATGGACAGTATCCCTGCCTGCTGCCTGTACTGACTATGGACAGTATCCCTGCCTGCTGCCTGTACCGACTATGGACAGTATCCCTGCCTGCTGCCTGTACCGACTATGGACAGTATCCCTGCCTGCTGCCTGTACCGACTATGGACAGTATCCCTGCCTGCTGCCTGTACCGACTATGGACAGTATCCCTGCCTGCTGCCTGTACCGACTATGGACAGTATCCCTGCCTGCTGCCTGTACCGACTATGGACAGTATCCCTGCCTGCTGCCTGTACTGATTATGGACAGTATCCCTGCCTGTACTAACTATGGACAGTATCCCTGCCTGCTGCCTGTACTGACTATGGACAGTATCCCTGCCTGCTGCCTGTACTGACTATGGACAGTATCCCTGCCTGCTGCCTGTACTGACTATGGACAGTATCCCTGCCTGCACTGGCTATGGACAGTATCCCTGCCTGCTGCCGGTACTGACTATGGACAGTATCCCTGCCTGCTGCCGGTACTGACTATGGACAGTATCCCTGCCTGCTGCCTGTACTCACTATGGACAGTATCCCTGCCTGCTGCCTGTACTGACTATGGACAGTATCCCTGCCGGTACTGACTATGGACAGTATCCCTGCCTGCTGCCTGTACTGACTATGGACAGTATCCCTGCCTGCTGCCTGTACTGACTATGGACAGTATCCCTGCCTGCACTGACTATGGACAGTATCCCTGCCTGCTGCCTGTACTGACTATGGACAGTATCCCTGCCGGTACTGACTATGGACAGTATCCCTGCCTGCTGCCTGTACTGACTATGGACAGTATCCCTGCCTGCTGCCTGTACTGACTATGGACAGTATCCCTGCCTGCTGCCTGTACTGACTATGGACAGTATCCCTGCCTGCTGCCTGTACTGACTATGGACAGTATCCCTGCCTGTACTGACTATGGACAATTCTAATTGTAATTCTTGGTATGTTTCCAGCTGTGTCCCTAGAACAGCTGATGGTGTTCCTTGCATGTTGGACCTCTGTATGTGATCAGGCTGTGTAAAACACGTGGTATCGCCATATTCAGGAGGAGTAACAGAATATATTTTGGGGTGTTCTCTTTGCTATGTGTTATAAAAATATCTTATAAAAGGGACAACTTTGTGTAAAAAAAATATATATATAATAAGCGGTTTCATTTTTCCCCACATTTTCAAAAAACTTCTGGAAAAAAAAAAAAAATTTACCGTTCAAGACTCATCCCGCCTCATAGATTACAGGTTGGGGTGTTTGCTTTCCAAAATGGGGTCATTTTGTCCTGGAATTCCAGGGCCTTCAAAAGTGTAATAGGTAGTCAACAAGTTAGATGTGTAATTTATGCTCCTAGAACACCTGAAGGCGCTCCCTGCATGTTGGGCCTCTCTATGTGGCCAGGCTGTGAAAAAGTCCCACACATGACACTGGTGAGGCCGGACACATGTGGGTCTCTATCCACATACAATGCATCACCCCCGAGATCTCTATCCGCATACAATGCATCACCCCCGAGATCTCTATCCGCATACAATGCATCACCCCCGAGATCTCTATCCGCATACAATGCATCACCCCCAGATCTCTATCCACATACAATGCATCACCCCCGAGATCTCTATCCGCATACAATGCATCACCCCCAGATCTCTATCCACATACAACGTATCCCCCCCAGATCTCTATCCACATACAATACATCACCCCCCCAGATCTCTATCCACATACAATGCATCACCCCCGAGATCTCTATCCACATACAATGCATCACCCCCGAGATCTCTATCCACATACAATGCATCACCCCCGAGATCTCTATCCGCATACAATGCATCACCCCCGAGATCTCTATCCGCATACAATGCATCACCCCCCGAGATCTCTATCCGCATACAATGCATCACCCCCCGAGATCTCTATCCGCATACAATGCATCACCCCCAGATCTCTATCCGCATACAATGCATCACCCCCGAGATCTCTATCCGCATACAATGTATCCCCCCCAGATCTCTATCCGCATACAACGTATCCCCCCCAGATCTCTATCCGCATACAACGTATCCCCCCCCCCCAGATCTCTATCCGCATACAACGTATCCCCCCCAGATCTCTATCCGTATACAACGTACCCCCCCAGATCTCTATCCGCATACAACGTACCCCCCCAGATCTCTATCCGCATACAACGTATCCCCCCCAGATCTCTATCCGCATACAATGTATCACCCTGAGATCTCTATACAATGTATCACCTCCAGCACACATGGATCAGTGACATGGAGGGGGAGGGGATGTCCTTGTATACAGCTCTATATACGGTGTACAATGTCCCAGCAGAGGGGCGGATCATTTCAGGCTCCGTGGGCCCACTGGAGGTTCTACAGATATATACCGCCCCTCCCCCCTACACAGTGTCCCCCCCCAGACCTCACCTGGGCTCCGGGGGCCCCCGATCACTCCATGGCCCCCCACATCACAGGATGTCTCTATATTATGCTGAGGCCCTCCAATCCCTATTGTGTTGTCACAGCTGGTTGGTGCAAGGAGGAGGGGCGGGACAATGTGACCTTCCTACCCACCGATTGGATGATTCCTCTCATCAGCTGTTTACCAAAGAGCCACAAGACCCGCCCACATAACCCCTTCACTGCCAGACCCGCCCACATAACCCCTTCACTGCCAAATCTCCCCCCCACATAACCCCTTCACTGCCAGACCCCCCCCCCCCCCACATAACCCCTTCACTGCCAGATCTCCCCCACATAACCCCTTCACTGCCAGATCTCCCCCCCCCACATAACCCCTTCACTGCCAGATCTCCTCCCCACATAACCCCTTCACTGCCAGATCTCCCCCCCCCACATAACCCCTTCACTGCCAGATCTCCCCCACATAACCCCTTCACTGCCAGATCTCCCCCCCCCACATAACCCCTTCACTGCCAGATCTCCCCCCCCCCCCCACATAACCCCTTCACTACCAGATCTCCCCCCACATAACCCCTTCACTGCCAGATCTCCCCCCCCCACATAACCCCCTCACTGCCAGATCTCCCCCCACATAACCCCCTCACTGCCAGATCTCCCCCCCCACATAACCCCTTCACTGCCAGATCTCCCCCACATAACCCCTTCACTGCTAGACCCCCCACATAACCCCTTCACTGCCAGATCTCCCCCACATAACCCCTTCACTGCCAGACCCGCCCACATAACCCCTTCACTGCCAAATCTCCCCCCCACATAACCCCTTCACTGCCAGACCCCCCCCCCCCACATAACCCATTCACTGCCAGATCTCCTCCCCACATAACCCCTTCACTGCCAGATCTCCCCCACATAACCCCTTCACTGCCAGATCTCCCCCCCCCACATAACCCCTTCACTGCCAGATCTCCCCCCCCCCCACATAACCCCTTCACTACCAGATCTCCCCCCACATAACCCCTTCACTGCCAGATCTCCCCCCCCCACATAACCCCCTCACTGCCAGATCTCCCCCCACATAACCCCCTCACTGCCAGATCTCCCCCCCCACATAACCCCTTCACTGCCAGATCTCCCCCACATAACCCCTTCACTGCTAGACCCCCCACATAACCCCTTCACTGCCAGATCTCCCCCACATAACCCCTTCACTGCCAGATCCCCCCCCACATAACCCCTTCACTGCCAGATCTCCCCCACATAACCCCTTCACTGCCAGATCCCCCCCCACATAACCCCTTCACTGCCAGATCTCCCCCCCACATAACCCCTTCACTGCCAGATCTCCCCCACACATAACCCCTTCACTGCCAGATCTCCCCCCACATAACCCCTTCACTGCCAGATCTCCCCCCACATAACCCCTTCACTGCCAGATCTCCCCCACATAACCCCTTCACTGCCAGATCTCCCCCACATAACCCCTTCACTGCCAGATCTCCCCCCCCCACATAACCCCTTCACTGCCAGATCTCCCCCACATAACCCCTTCACTGCCAGATCTCCCCCCCACATAACCCCTTCACTGCCAGATCTCCCCCCACATAACCCCTTCACTGCCAGATCTCCCCCCCACATAACCCCTTCACTGCCAGATCTCCCCACATAACCCCTTCACTGCCAGATCTCCCCCACACATAACCCCTTCACTGCCAGATCTCCCCCCCACATAACCCCTTCACTGCCAGATCTCCCCCCCACATAACCCCTTCACTGCCAGATCTCCCCCCCACATAACCCCTTCACTGCCAGATCTCCCCACATAACCCCTTCACTGCCAGACCTCCCCCCACATAACCCCTTCACTGCCAGACCTCCCCCCCACATAACCCCCCTCACTGCCAGATCTCCCCCCCCCCACATAACCCCTTCACTGCCAGATCTCCCCCACACATAACCCCTTCACTGCCAGACCTCCCCCCCACATAACCCCTTCACTGCCAGATCTCCCCACATAACCCCTTCACTGCCAGACCTCCCCACATAACCCCTTCACTGCCAGATCTCCCCCCCACATAACCCCTTCACTGCCAGATCTCCCCCCACATAACCCCTTCACTGCCAGACCCGCCCACATAACCCCTTCACTGCCAGACCTCCCCCCCACATAACCCCCTCACTGCCAGATCTCCCCCCCACATAACCCCTTCACTGCCAGATCTCCCCCCCACATAACCCCTTCACTGCCAGACCTCCCCCCCCCCACATAACCCCTTCACTGCCAGATCTCCCCCCCACATAACCCCTTCACTGCCAGACCTCCCCCCCCACATAACCCCCTCACTGCCAGATCTCTCCCCCACATAACCCCTTCACTGCCAGATCTCCCCCACATAACCCCTTCACTGCCAGACCTCCCCCCCACATAACCCCCTCACTGCCAGATCTCCCCCCCACATAACCCCTTCACTGCCAGATATCCCCCCACATAACCCCCTCACTGCCAGACCTCCCCCCCACATAACCCCCTCACTGCCAGACCTCCCCCCCACATAACCCCCCTCACTGCCAGATCTCCCCCCACATAACCCCTTCACTGCCAGATCTCCCCCACATAACCCCTTCACTGCCAGACCTCCCCCCCACATAACCCCCCTCACTGCCAGATCTCCCCACATAACCCCTTCACTGCCAGATCTCCCCCCCACATAACCCCCCTCACTGCCAGATCTCCCCCACATAACCCCCTCACTGCCAGATCTCCCCCCCACATAACCCCTTCACTGCCAGATCTCCCCCACATAACCCCTTCACTGCCAGATCTCCCCCCCACATAACCCCTTCACTGCCAGATCTCCCCCCCACATAACCCCTTCACTGCCAGACCTCCCCCCCACATAACCCCCCTCACTGCCAGATCTCCCCACATAACCCCTTCACTGCCAGATCTCCCCCCCACATAACCCCTTCACTGCCAGATCTCCCCCCCACATAACCCCTTCACTGCCAGATCTCCCCCCACATAACCCCTTCACTGCCAGATCTCCCCCCACATAACCCTTTCCCTGTCAGATCTCCCCACATAACCCCTTCACTGCCAGATCTCCCCCCCACATAACCCCTTCACTGCCAGATCTCCCCCCACATAACCCCTTCACTGCCAGATCTCCCCCCCACATAACCCCTTCACTGCCAGATCTCCCCCCACATAACCCCTTCACTGTCAGATCTCCCCACATAACCCCTTCACTGCCAGATCTCCCCAACATAACCCCTTCACTGCCAGATCTCCCCCCCCCCACATAACCCCTTCACTGCCAGATCCCCCCCCCCACATAACCCCTTCACTGCCAGATCTCCCCCCACATAACCCCTTCACTGCCAGATCTCCCCCCACATAACCCCTTCACTGCCAGATCTCCCCCCACATAACCCCCTCACTGCCAGATCTCCCCCCACATAACCCCTTCACTGCCAGATCTCCCCCCACATAACCCCTTCACTGCCAGATCTCCCCCCACATAACCCCTTCACTGCCAGATCTCCCCCCACATAACCCCTTCACTGCCAGATCTCCCCCCACATAACCCCCTCACTGCCAGATCTCCCCCCACATAACCCCTTCACTGCCAGATCTCCCCCCCCCACATAACCCCTTCACTGCCAGATCTCCCCCCCCACATAACCCCTTCACTGCCAGATCTCCCCCCACATAACCCCTTCACTGTCAGATCTCCCCACATAACCCCTTCACTGCCAGATCTCCCCCCACATAACCCCTTCACTGCCAGATCTCCCCCCACATAACCCCCTCACTGCCAGATCTCCCCCCACATAACCCCTTCACTGCCAGATCTCCCCCCCACATAACCCCTTCACTGCCAGATCTCCCCCACATAACCCCTTCACTGCCAGATCTCCCCCCCCCCCCCCCACATAACCCCCTCACTGCCAGATATCCCCCCACATAACCCCTTCACTGCCAGATCTCCCCCCCACATAACCCCTTCACTGCCAGACCTCCCCCCCACATAACCCCTTCACTGCCAGATCCCCCCCCCACATAACCCCTTCACTGCCAGATCTCCCCCACATAACCCCTTCACTGCCAGACCTCCCCCCCACATAACCCCTTCACTGCCAGATCCCCCCCCCCCCACATAACCCCTTCACTGCCAGATCTCCCCCACATAACCCCTTCACTGCCAGATCTCCCCCACATAACCCCTTCACTGCCAGATCTTCCCCACATAACCCCTTCACTGCCAGATCTCCCCCCCACATAACCCCTTCACTGACAGACCCGCCCACATAACCCCTTCACTGCCAGATCTCCCCCCCACATAACCCCTTCACTGCCAGATCTCCCCCCCACATAACCCCTTCACTGCCAGATCTCCCCCCACATAACCCCTTCACTGCCAGATCTCCCCACATAACCCCCTCACTGCCAGATCTCCCCCACATAACCGCTTCACTGCCAGATCTCCCCCCCCACATAACCCCTTCACTGCCAGATCTCCCCCACATAACCCCTTCACTGCCAGACCTCCCCACATAACCCCTT
Source organism: Lithobates pipiens (assembly GCF_037356315.1). NCBI lineage: Eukaryota > Metazoa > Chordata > Amphibia > Anura > Ranidae > Lithobates > Lithobates pipiens. Next base: position 26,894 of record NW_027507801.1, read on the forward strand.
CACTGCCAGATCTCCATCCCACATAACCCCTTCACTGTCAGATCTCCCCCCCACATAACCCCTTCACTGCCAGATCTCCCCCACATAACCCCTTCACTGCCAGACCTCCCCACATAACCCCTTCACTGCCAGATCTCCATCCCACATAACCCCTTCACTGTCAGATCTCCCCCCCACATAACCCCTTCACTGCCAGATCTCCCCCCCCCACATAACCCCTTCACTGCCAGACCCCCCCCCCCCCCCACATAACCCCTTCACTGCCAGACCCCCCCCCCCACATAACCCCTTCACTGCCAGATCTCCCCCCCCCCCACATAACCCCTTCACTGCCAGACCCGCCCACATAACCCCTTCACTGCCAGATCTCCCCCCCACATAAACCCTTGACTGCCAGATCCCCCCCACATAACCCCTTCACTGTCAGATCTCCCCCCCACATAACCCCTTCACTGCCAGATCCCCCCCACATAAACCCCTCACTGCCAGATCTCCCCCCACATAACCCCTTCACTGCCAGATCTCCCCACATAACCCCTTCACTGCCAGATCTCCCCCACATAACCCCTTCACTGCCAGATCTCCCCCACATAACCCCTTCACTGCCAGACCTCCCCCCCACATAACCCCTTCACTGCCAGATCTCCCCCCCACATAACCCCTTCACTGCCAGATCTCCCCCCCACATAACCCCTTCACTGCCAGATCTCCCCCCACCATAACCCCTTCACTGCCAGACCCCCCTACATAACCCCTTCACTGCCAGATCTCCCCCCACATAACCCTTTCCCTGTCAGATCTCCCCACATAACCCCTTCACTGCCAGATCTCCCCCCACATAACCCCTTCACTGCCAGATCTCCCCCCCACATAACCCCTTCACTGCCAGATCTCCCCACATAACCCCTTCACTGCCAGATCTCCCCCACATAACCCCTTCACTGCCAGATCTCCCCCACATAACCCCTTCACTGCCAGACCTCCCCCCCACATAACCCCTTCACTGCCAGATCTCCCCCCCACATAACCCCTTCACTGCCAGATCTCCCCCCCACATAACCCCTTCACTGCCAGATCTCCCCCCACCATAACCCCTTCACTGCCAGACCCCCCTACATAACCCCTTCACTGCCAGATCTCCCCCCACATAACCCTTTCCCTGTCAGATCTCCCCACATAACCCCTTCACTGCCAGATCTCCCCCCACATAACCCCTTCACTGCCAGATCTCCCCCCACATAACCCCCTCACTGCCAGATCTCCCCCCCACATAACCCCTTCACTGCCAGATCTCCCCCCCACATAACCCCTTCACTGCCAGATCTCCCCCCACATAACCCCTTCACTGTCAGATCTCCCCACATAACCCCTTCACTGCCAGATCTCCCCCCCACATAACCCCTTCACTGCCAGATCTCCCCACATAACCCCTTCACTGCCAGATCTCCCCCCACACATAACCCCTTCACTGCCAGATCTCCCCCCCACATAACCCCTTCACTGCCAGATCTCCCCCCACATAACCCCTTCACTGCCAGATCTCCCCACATAACCCCTTCACTGCCAGATCTCCCCCCCACATAACCCCTTCACTGCCAGATCTCCCCCCACATAACCCCTTCACTGTCAGATCTCCCCACATAACCCCCTCACTGCCAGATCTCCCCCCACATAACCCCTTCACTGCCAGATCTCCCCCCCCCCACATAACCCCTTCACTGCCAGATCTCCCCCCCACATAACCCCTTCACTGCCAGATCTCCCCCCACATAACCCCTTCACTGTCAGATCTCCCCACATAACCCCTTCACTGCCAGATCTCCCCCACATAACCCCTTCACTGCCAGATCTCCCCCCACATAACCCCTTCACTGCCAGATCTCCCCCCACATAACCCCTTCACTGCCAGATCTCCCCCACATAACCCCTTCACTGCCAGATCTCCCCCCACATAACCCCCTCACTGCCAGATCTCCCCCCCACATAACCCCTTCACTGCCAGATCTCCCCCCCACATAACCCCTTCACTGCCAGATCTCCCCCACATAACCCCTTTACTGCCAGATCTCCCCCCCCCCCCACATAACCCCCTCACTGCCAGATATCCCCCCACATAACCCCTTCACTGCCAGATCTCCCCCCCACATAACCCCTTCACTGCCAGACCTCCCCCCCACAACCCCTTCACTGCCAGATCCCCCCCCCCACATAACCCCTTCACTGCCAGATCTCCCCCACATAACCCCTTCACTGCCAGATCTCCCCCCCACATAACCCCCTCACTGCCAGATCTCCCCCCACATAACCCCTTCACTGCCAGATCTCCCCCCACATAACCCCTTCACTGCCAGATCTTCCCCACATAACCCCTTCACTGCCAGATCTCCCCCACATAACCCCTTCACTGCCAGATCTCCCCCCCACATAACCCCTTCACTGACAGACCCGCCCACATAACCCCTTCACTGCCAGATCTCCCCCCCACATAACCCCTTCACTGCCAGATCTCCCCACATAACCCCCTCACTGCCAGATCTCCCCCACATAACCCCTTCACTGCCAGATCTCCCCCCACATAACCCCCTCACTGCCAGATCTCCCCCCACATAACCCCTTCACTGCCAGATCTCCCCCCACATAACCCCTTCACTGCCAGATCTCCCCACATAACCCCTTCACTGCCAGATCTCCCCACATAACCCCTTCACTGCCAGATCTCCCCACATAACCCCCTCACTGCCAGATCTCCCCCCACATAACCCCTTCACTGCCAGATCTCCCCCACATAACCCCTTCACTGCCAGATCTCCCCCCCCCACATAACCCCCTCACTGCCAGATCTCCATCCCACATAACCCCTTCACTGTCAGATCTCCCCCCCACATAACCCCTTCACTGCCAGATCTCCCCCCCCACATAACCCCTTCACTGCCAGACCCCCCCCCCCCCCACATAACCCCTTCACTGCCAGATCTCACCCCCACATAACCCCTTCACTGCCAGATCTCCCCCCCACATAACCCCTTCACTGCCAGACCCCCCCCCACATAACCCCTTCACTGCCAGATCTCCCCCCCCCACATAACCCCTTCACTGCCAGACCCGCCCACATAACCCCCTCACTGCCAGATCTCCCCCACATAACCCCTTCACTGTCAGATCTCCCCCCCACATAACCCCTTCACTGCCAGATCCCCCCCCCCCCACATAACCCCTTCACTGCCAGATCTCCCCCACATAACCCTTTCACTGCCAGATCTCCCCCCCACATAACCCCTTCACTGCCAGATCTCCCCCCCCCCCACATAACCCATTCACTGCCAGATCCCCCCCACATAACCCCTTCACTGCCAGATCTCCCCCCCACATAACCCCTTCACTGCCAGATCTCCCCCCCCACATAACCCCTTCACTGCCAGATCTCCCCCCCACATAACCCCTTCACTGCCAGATCTCCCCCACATATCTCCTTCACTGCCAGATCTCCCCCACATAACCCCTTCACTGCCAGATCTCCCCCCCCCACATAACCCCTTCACTGCCAGATCTCCCCCCCACATAACCCCTTCACTGCCAGATCTCCCCCCCACATAACCCCTTCACTGCCAGATCTCCCCCACATAACCCCTTCACTGCCAGATCTCCCCCCCCACATAACCCCTTCACTGCCAGATCCCCCCCCCCCCCCCCCCACATAACCCCTTCACTGCCAGATCTCCCCCCCACATAACTCCTTCACTGCCAGATCTCCCCCCCACATAACCCCTTCACTGCCAGATCTCCCCCACATAACCCCTTCACTGCCAGATCTCCCCCCCCACATAACCCCTTCACTGCCAGATCTCCCCCACATAACCCCTTCACTGCCAGATCTCCCCCCCACATAACCCCTTCACTGCCAGATCTCCCCCACATAACCCCTTCACTGCCAGATCTCCCCCCCACATAACCCCTTCACTGCCAGATCTCCCCCCCACATAACCCCTTCACTGCCAGATCTCCCCCCCACATAACCCCTTCACTGCCAGATCTCCCCCACATAACCCCTTCACTGCCAGACCTCCCCCTCACATAACCCCCTCACTGCCAGATCTCCCCCCACATAACCCCTTCACTGCCAGATCTCCCCCCCACATAACCCCTTCACTGCCAGACCTCCCCCCCACATAACCCCCCTCACTGCCAGATCTCCCCACATAACCCCTTCACTGCCAGATCTCCCCCCCACATAACCCCTTCACTGCCAGATCTCCCCCCCACATAACCCCTTCACTGCCAGATCTCCCCCCACATAACCCCTTCACTGCCAGATCTCCCCCCACATAACCCCTTCACTGCCAGATCTCCCCCCACATAACCCCCTCACTGCCAGATCTCCCCCCCACATAACCCCTTCACTGCCAGATCTCCCCCACATAACCCCTTCACTGCCAGATCTCCCCCCACATAACCCCTTCACTGCCAGATCTCCCCCCACATAACCCCTTCACTGCCAGATCTCCCCACATAACCCCCTCACTGCCAGATCTCCCCCCACATAACCCCTTCACTGCCAGATCTCCCCCCCCCCACATAACCCCTTCACTGCCAGATCTCCCCCCCACATAACCCCTTCACTGCCAGATCTCCCCACATAACCCCTTCACTGCCAGATCTCCCCCCCCACATAACCCCTTCACTGTCAGATCTCCCCCCCCACATAACCCCTTCACTGCCAGACCTCCCCCACATAACCCCCTCACTGCCAGATCTCCCCCCCACATAACCCCTTCACTGCCAGATCTCCCCCCCCCACATAACCCCTTCACTGCCAGATCTCCCCCCCCACATAACCCCTTCACTGCGAGATCTCCCCCCACATAACCCCTTCACTGCCAGATCTCCCCCACATAACCCCTTCACTGCCAGATCTCCCCCCCACATAACCCCCTCACTGCCAGATCTCCCCCCCACATAACCCCTTCACTGCCAGATCTCCCCACATAACCCCTTCACTGCCAGATCTCCCCCCCACATAACCCCTTCACTGCCAGATCTCCCCCCCACATAACCCCTTCACTGCCAGATCTCCCCCACATAACCCCTTCACTGCCAGATCTCCCCCCCACATAACCCCTTCACTGCCAGATCTCCCCACATAACCCCTTCACTGTCAGATCTCCCCCCCCCACATAACCCCTTCACTGCCAGATCTCCCCACATAACCCCTTCACTGCCAGATCTCCCCCCCCCACATAACCCCTTCACTGCCAGATCTCCCCACATAACCCCTTCACTGTCAGATCTCCCCCCCCACATAACCCCTTCACTGCCAGATCTCCCCCCCCACATAACCCCTTCACTGCCAGACCTCCCCCCCCCACATAACCCCTTCACTGTCAGATCTCCCCCCCCCCCACATAACCCCTTCACTGCCAGATCTCCCCCCCACATAACCCCTTCACTGCCAGATCTCCCCCCCCACATAACCCCTTCACTGTCAGATCTCCCCCCCCACATAACCCCTTCACTGCCAGATCTCCCCCCCCACATAACCCCTTCACTGTCAGACCTCCCCACATAACCCCTTCACTGCCAGATCTCCCCCCACATAACCCCTTCACTGCCAGATCTCCCCCCCCCCCACAGTACTGACCAGCAGTCATATCCCCTCCTCCATTCATCTCACCCAGTACTGACCATCAGTCATATCCCCTCCTCCATTCATCACACCCAGTACTGACCATCAGTCATATCCCCTCCTCCATTCATCTCACCCAGTACTGACCAGCAGTCATATCCCCTCCTCCATTCATCTCACCCAGTACTGACCATCAGTCATATCCCCTCCTCCATTCATCACACCCAGTACTGACCATCAGTCATATCCCCTCCTCCATTCATCTCACCCAGTACTGACCATCAGTCATATCCCCTCCTCCATTCATCTCACCCAGTACTGACCAGCAGTCATATCCCCTCCTCCATTCATCTCACACAGTACTGACCAGCAGACATATCCCCTCCTCCATTCATCACACCCAGTACTGACCATCAGTCATATCCCCTCCTCCATTCATCTCACCCAGTACTGACCAGCAGTCATATCCCCTCCTCCATTCACCTCACCCAGTACTGACCATCAGTCATATCCCCTCCTCCATTCATCTCACCCAGTACTGACCAGCAGTCATATCCCCTCCTCCATTCATCTCACCCAGTACTGACCATCAGTCATATCCCCTCCTCCATTCATCTCCCCCAGTACTGACCAGCAGTCATATCCCCTCCTCCATTCATCTCACCCAGTACTGACCAGCAGTCATATCCCCTCCTCCATTCATCTCACCCAGTACTGACCAGCAGACATATCCCCCCTCCATTCATCTCACCCAGTACTGACCAGCAGTCATATCCCCTCCTCCATTCATCTCACCCAGTACTGACCATCAGTCATATCCCCTCCTCCATTCACCTCACCCAGTACTGACCAGCAGTCATATCCCCTCCTCCATTCATCTCACCCAGTACTGACCATCAGTCATATCCCCTCCTCCATTCACCTCACCCAGTACTGACCAGCAGTCATATCCCCTCCTCCATTCATCTCACCCAGTACTGACCAGCAGTCATATCCCCTCCTCCATTCATCACACCCAGTACTGACCATCAGTCATATCCCCTCCTCCATTCATCTCACCCAGTACTGACCGGCAGTCATATCCCCCCTCCATTCATCTCACCCAGTACTGACCATCAGTCATATCCCCCCTCCATTCATCTCACCCAGTACTGACCAGCAGTCATATCCCCTCCTCCATTCATCTCACCCAGTACTGACCAGCAGTCATATCCCCTCCTCCATTCATCACACCCAGTACTGACCATCAGTCATATCCCCTCCTCCATTCATCTCACCCAGTACTGACCGGCAGTCATATCCCCTCCTCCATTCATCACACCCAGTACTGACCATCAGTCATATCCCCTCCTCCATTCATCTCACCCAGTACTGACCGGCAGTCATATCCCCCCTCCATTCATCTCACCCAGTACTGACCATCAGTCATATCCCCCCTCCATTCATCTCACCCAGTACTGACCAGCAGTCATATCCCCTCCTCCATTCATCTCACCCAGTACTGACCAGCAGTCATATCCCCTCCTCCATTCATCACACCCAGTACTGACCATCAGTCATATCCCCTCCTCCATTCATCTCACCCAGTACTGACCGGCAGTCATATCCCCTCCTCCATTCATCTCACCCAGTACTGATTATCAGTCATATCCCCCCTCCATTCATCTCACCCAGTACTGACCAGCAGTCATATCCTCTCCTCCATTCATCTCACCCAGTACTGACCAGCAGTCATATCCCCCCCTCCATTCATCTCACCCAGTACTGACCAGCAGTCATATCCCCTCCTCCATTCACCTCACCCAGTACTGACCATCAGTCATATCCCCTCCTCCATTCATCTCACCCAGTACTGACCATCAGTCATATCCCCTCCTCCATTCATCTCACCCAGTACTGACCATCAGTCATATCCCCCCTCCATTCATCTCACCCAGTACTGACCAGCAGTCATAACCCCCCCTCCATTCATCTCACCCAGTACTGACCGACAGTCATATCCCCTCCTCCATTCATCTCACCCAGTACTGACCAGCAGTCATGTCCCCTCCTCCATTCATCTCACCCAGTACTGACCAGCAGTCATATCCCCTCCTCCATTCATCACACCCAGTACTGACCAGCAGTCATATCCCCTCCTCCATTCATCTCACCCAGTACTGACCGGCAGTCATATCCCCTCCTCCATTCATCTCACCCAGTACTGACCAGCAGACATATCCCCTCCTCCATTCATCTCACCCAGTACTGACCAGCAGTCATATCCCCTCCTCCATTCATCTCACCCAGTACTGACCGGCAGTCATATCCCCTCCTCCATTCATCTCACCCAGTACTGACCAGCAGTCATATCCCCTCCTCCATTCATCTCACCCAGTACTGACCAGCAGTCATATCCCCTCCTCCATTCATCTCACCCAGTACTGACCAGCAGTCATATCCCCTCCTCCATTCATCTCACCCAGTACTGACCAGCAGTCATATCCCCTCCTCCATTCATCTCACCCAGTACTGACCATCAGTCATATCCCCTCCTCCATTCACCTCACCCAGTACTGACCATCAGTCATATCCCCTCCTCCATTCATCTCACCCAGTAGTGACCGGCAGTCATATCCCCTCCTCCATTCATCTCACCCAGTACTGACCAGCAGTCATATCCCCTCCTCCATTCATCTCACCCAGTACTGACCAGCAGTCATATCCCCTCCTCCATTCATCTCACCCAGTACTGACCAGCAGTCATATCCCCTCCTCCATTCATCTCACCCAGTACTGACCATCAGTCATATCCCCTCCTCCATTCACCTCACCCAGTACTGACCATCAGTCATATCCCCTCCTCCATTCATCTCACCCAGTAGTGACCGGCAGTCATATCCCCTCCTCCATTCATCTCACCCAGTACTGACCAGCAGTCATATCCCCTCCTCCATTCATCTCACCCAGTACTGACCGGCAGTCATATCCCCTCCTCCATTCATCTCACCCAGTACTGACCAGCAGTCATATCCCCTCCTCCATTCATCTCACCCAGTACTGACCAGCAGTCATATCCCCTCCTCCATTCATCTCACCCAGTACTGACCAGCAGTCATATCCCCTCCTCCATTCATCTCACCCAGTACTGACCAGCAGTCATATCCCCTCCTCCATTCACCTCACCCAGTACTGACCATCAGTCATATCCCCTCCTCCATTCACCTCACCCAGTACTGACCATCAGTCATATCCCCTCCTCCATTCATCTCACCCAGTAGTGACCGGCAGTCATATCCCCTCCTCCATTCATCTCACCCAGTACTGACCATCAGTCATATCCCCCCCTCCATTCATCACACCCAGTACTGACCATCAGTCATATCCCCTCCTCCATTCATCTCACCCAGTACTGACCAGCAGTCATATCCCCTCCTCCATTCATCACACCCAGTACTGACCATCAGTCATATCCCCTCCTCCATTCATCTCACCCAGTACTGACCATCAGTCATATCCCCCCCTCCATTCATCACACCCAGTACTGACCATCAGTCATATCCCCTCCTCCATTCATCTCACCCAGTACTGACCAGCAGTCATATCCCCTCCTCCATTCATCTCACCCAGTACTGACCAGCAGTCATATCCCCTCCTCCATTCATCACACCCAGTACTGACCACCAGTCATATCCCCTCCTCCATTCATCTCACCCAGTACTGACCATCAGTCATATCCCCTCCTCCATTCACCTCACCCAGTACTGACCAGCAGTCATATCCCCTCCTCCATTCATCTCACCCAGTACTGACCATCAGTCATATCCCCTCCTCCATTCATCACACCCAGTACTGACCATCAGTCATATCCCCTCCTCCATTCATCTCACCCAGTACTGACCAGCAGTCATATCCCCTCCTCCATTCATCTCACCCAGTACTGACCAGCAGTCATATCCCCTCCTCCATTCATCTCACCCAGTACTGACCATCAGTCATATCCCCTCCTCCATTCATCTCACCCAGTACTGACCAGCAGTCATATCCCCCCCCCTCCATTCATCTCACCCAGAACTGACCAGAAGTCATATCCCCTCCTCCATTCATCTCACCCAGTACTGACCAGAAGTCATATCCCCTCCTCCATTCATCTCACCCAGTACTGACCATCAGTCATATCCCCTCCTCCATTCATCACACCCAGTACTGACCAGCAGTCATATCCCCCCCCCTCCATTCATCTCACCCAGTACTGACCAGCAGTCATATCCCCCCCCCTCCATTCATCTCACCCAGAACTGACCAGAAGTCATATCCCCTCCTCCATTCATCTCACCCAGTACTGACCAGAAGTCATATCCCCTCCTCCATTCATCTCACCCAGTACTGACCATCAGTCATATCCCCTCCTCCATTCATCTCACCCAGTACTGACCAGAAGTCATATCCCCTCCTCCATTCATCTCACCCAGTACTGACCATCAGTCATATCCCCTCCTCCATTCATCTCACCCAGTACTGACCATCAGTCATATCCCCTCCTCCATTCATCTCACCCAGTACTGACCATCAGTCATATCCCCTCCTCCATTCATCACACCCAGTACTGACCAGCAGTCATATCCCCTCCTCCATTCATCTCACCCAGTACTGACCAGCAGTCATATCCCCTCCTCCATTCATCTCACCCAGTACTGACCAGCAGTCATATCCCCTCCTCCATTCATCTCACCCAGTACTGACCAGCAGTCATATCCCCCCCTCCATTCATCTCACCCAGTACTGACCAGCAGTCATATCCCCTCCTCCATTCATCACACCCAGTACTGACCGGCAGTCATATCCCCTCCTCCATTCATCTTACCCAGTACTGACCAGCAGTCATATCCCCTCCTCCATTCATCTCACCCAGTACTGACCAGCAGTCATATCCCCTCCTCTATTCATCTCACCCAGTACTGACCATCAGTCATATCCCCTCCTCCATTCATCTCACCCAGTACTGACCAGAAGTCATATCCCCTCCTCCATTCATCTCACCCAGTACTGACCATCAGTCATATCCCCTCCTCCATTCATCTCACCCAGTACTGACCAGCAGTCATATCCCCTCCTCCATTCATCTCACCCAGTACTGACCAGCAGTCATATCCCCTCCTCCATTCACCTCACCCAGTACTGACCATCAGTCATATCCCCTCCTCCATTCATCTTACCCAGTACTGACCATCAGTCATATCCCCCCCTCCATTCATCTCACCCAGTACTGACCGACAGTCATATCCCCTCCTCCATTCATCTCACCCAGTACTGACCAGCAGTCATATCCCCTCCTCCATTCATCTCACCCAGTACTGACCGACAGTCATATCCCCTCCTCCATTCATCTCACCCAGTACTGACCAGCAGTCATATCCCCTCCTCCATTCATCTCACCCAGTACTGACCAGCAGTCATATCCCCTCCTCCATTCATCTCACCCAGTACTGACCAGCAGTCATATCCCCTCCTCCATTCATCTCACCCAATACTGACCAGCAGTCATATCCCCTCCTCCATTCATCTCACCCAGTACTGACCATCAGTCATATCCCCTCCTCCATTCATCTCACCCAGTACTGACCAGCAGTCATATCCCCTCCTCCATTCATCACACCCAGTACTGACCAGAAGTCATATCCCCTCCTCCATTCATCTCACCCAGTACTGACCAGCAGTCATATCCCCTCCTCCATTCATCTCACCCAGTACTGACCAGCAGTCATATCCCCTCCTCCATTCATCTCACCCAGTACTGACCAGCAGTCATATCCCCTCCTCCATTCATCTCACCCAGTACTGACCAGCAGTCATATCCCCTCCTCCATTCATCTCACCCAGTACTGACCAGCAGTCATATCCCCTCCTCCATTCATCTCACCCAATACTGACCAGCAGTCATATCCCCTCCTCCATTCATCTCACCCAGTACTGACCATCAGTCATATCCCCTCCTCCATTCATCTCACCCAGTACTGACCAGCAGTCATATCCCCTCCTCCATTCATCACACCCAGTACTGACCAGCAGTCATATCCCCTCCTCCATTCATCACACCCAGTACTGACCAGCAGTCATATCCCCTCCTCCATTCATCTCACCCAATACTGACCAGCAGTCATATCCCCTCCTCCATTCATCTCACCCAGTACTGACCATCAGTCATATCCCCTCCTCCATTCATCTCACCCAGTACTGACCAGCAGTCATATCCCCTCCTCCATTCATCTCACCCAGTACTGACCAGCAGTCATATCCCCTCCTCCATTCATCACACCCAGTACTGACCATCAGTCATATCCCCTCCTCCATTCATCTCACCCAGTACTGACCAGCAGTCATATCCCCTCCTCCATTCACCTCACCCAGTACTGACCATCAGTCATATCCCCTCCTCCATTCATCTCACCCAGTACTGACCAGCAGTCATATCCCCTCCTCCATTCATCTCACCCAGTACTGACCATCAGTCGTATCCCCTCCTCCATTCATCTCACCCAGTACTGACCGGCAGTCATATCCCCTCCTCCATTCATCACACCCAGTACTGACCAGCAGTCATATCCCCTCCTCCATTCATCTCACCCAGTACTGACCAGCAGTCATATCCCCTCCTCCATTCATCTCACCCAGTACTGACCAGCAGTCATATCCCCTCCTCCATTCATCACACCCAGTACTGACCAGCAGTCATATCCCCTCCTCCATTCATCTCACCCAGTACTGACCAGCAGTCATATCCCCTCCTCCATTCACCTCACCCAGTACTGACCAGCAGTCATATCCCCTCCTCCATTCATCTCACCCAGTACTGACCAGCAGTCATATCCCCTCCTCCATTCATCTCACCCAGTACTGACCATCAGTCATATCCCCTCCTCCATTCATCTCACCCAGTACTGACCATCAGTCATATCCCCTCCTCCATTCATCTCACCCAGTACTGACCAGCAGTCATATCCCCTCCTCCATTCATCTCACCCAGTACTGACCAGCAGTCATATCCCCTCCTCCATTCATCTCACCCAGTACTGACCATCAGTCATATCCCCTCCTCCATTCATCACACCCAGTACTGACCATCAGTCATATCCCCTCCTCCATTCACCTCACCCAGTACTGACCAGCAGTCATATCCCCTCCTCCATTCATCTCACCCAGTACTGACCAGCAGTCATATCCCCTCCTCCATTCATCTCACCCAGTACTGACCATCAGTCATATCCCCTCCTCCATTCATCACACCCAGTACTGACCATCAGTCATATCCCCTCCTCCATTCATCTCACCCAGTACTGACCAGCAGTCATATCCCCTCCTCCATTCATCTCCCCCAGTACTGACCAGCAGTCATATCCCCTCCTCCATTCATCTCACCCAGTACTGACCATCAGTCATATCCCCTCCTCCATTCATCTCACCCAGTACTGACCATCAGTCATATCCCCTCCTCCATTCATCACACCCAGTACTGACCAGCAGTCATATCCCCTCCTCCATTCATCTCACCCAGTACTGACCAGCAGTCATATCCCCTCCTCCATTCATCTCCCCCAGTACTGACCAGCAGTCATATCCCCTCCTCCATTCATCTCACCCAGTACTGACCATCAGTCATATCCCCCCTCCATTCATCTCACCCAGTACTGACCATCAGTCATATCCCCTCCTCCATTCATCTCACCCAGTACTGACCATCAGTCATATCCCCCCTCCATTCATCTCACCCAGTACTGACCAGCAGTCATATCCCCCCCTCCATTCATCTCACCCAGTACTGACCATCAGTCATATCCCCTCCTCCATTCATCTCACCCAGTACTGACCAGCAGTCATATCCCCTCCTCCATTCATCTCACCCAGTACTGACCAGCAGTCATATCCCCTCCTCCATTCATCTCACCCAGTACTGACCATCAGTCATATCCCCTCCTCCATTCATCTCACCCAGTACTGACCATCAGTCATATCCCCCCTCCATTCATCTCACCCAGTACTGACCATCAGTCATATCCCCTCCTCCATTCACCTCACCCAGTACTGACCAGCAGTCATAACCCCCCCTCCATTCATCTCACCCAGTACTGACCGACAGTCATATCCTCTCCTCTATTCACCTCACCCAGTACTGACCATCAGTCATATCCCCTCCTCCATTCATCTCACCCAGTACTGACCATCAGTCATATCCCCTCCTCCATTCATCACACCCAGTACTGACCAGCAGTCATATCCCCTCCTCCATTCATCACACCCAGTACTGACCAGCAGTCATATCCCCTCCTCCATTCATCACACCCAGTACTGACCAGCAGTCATATCCCCTCCTCCATTCATCTCACCCAGTACTGACCAGCAGTCATATCCCCTCCTCCATTCATCTCACCCAGTACTGACCAGCAGTCATATCCCCTCCTCCATTCATCTCCCCCAGTACTGACCAGCAGTCATATCCCCTCCTCCATTCATCTCACCCAGTACTGACCATCAGTCATATCCCCCCTCCATTCATCTCACCCAGTACTGACCATCAGTCATATCCCCTCCTCCATTCATCTCACCCAGTACTGACCATCAGTCATATCCCCCCTCCATTCATCTCACCCAGTACTGACCAGCAGTCATATCCCCCCCTCCATTCATCTCACCCAGTACTGACCATCAGTCATATCCCCTCCTCCATTCATCTCACCCAGTACTGACCAGCAGTCATATCCCCTCCTCCATTCATCTCACCCAGTACTGACCAGCAGTCATATCCCCTCCTCCATTCATCTCACCCAGTACTGACCATCAGTCATATCCCCTCCTCCATTCATCTCACCCAGTACTGACCATCAGTCATATCCCCCCTCCATTCATCTCACCCAGTACTGACCATCAGTCATATCCCCTCCTCCATTCATCTCACCCAGTACTGACCAGCAGTCATATCCCCTCCTCCATTCATCTCACCCAGTACTGACCAGCAGTCATATCCCCTCCTCCATTCATCTCACCCAGTACTGACCATCAGTCATATCCCCTCCTCCATTCATCTCACCCAGTACTGACCAGCAGTCATATCCCCTCCTCCATTCACCTCACCCAGTACTGACCATCAGTCATATCCCCTCCTCCATTCATCTCACCCAGTACTGACCGACAGTCATATCCTCTCCTCTATTCACCTCACCCAGTACTGACCAGCAGTCATATCCCCCCTCCATTCATCTCACCCAGTACTGACCATCAGTCATATCCCCTCCTCCATTCATCTCACCCAGTACTGACCATCAGTCATATCCCCTCCTCCATTCATCTCACCCAGTAGTGACCGGCAGTCATATCCCCTCCTCCATTCATCTCACCCAGTACTGACCATCAGTCATATCCCCCCCTCCATTCATCACACCCAGTACTGACCATCAGTCATATCCCCTCCTCCATTCATCTCACCCAGTACTGACCAGCAGTCATATCCCCTCCTCCATTCATCTCACCCAGTACTGACCAGCAGTCATATCCCCTCCTCCATTCATCTCACCCAGTACTGACCAGCAGTCATATCCCCTCCTCCATTCATCTCACCCAGTACTGACCAGCAGTCATATCCCCTCCTCCATTCATCTCACCCAGTACTGACCATCAGTCATATCCCCTCCTCCATTCATCTCACCCAGTACTGACCAGCAGTCATATCCCCTCCTCCATTCATCTCACCCAGTACTGACCAGCAGTCATATCCCCCCCCTCCATTCATCTCACCCAGAACTGACCAGCAGTCATATCCCCTCCTCCATTCACCTCACCCAGTACTGACCAGCAGTCATATCCCCTCCTCCATTCATCTCACCCAGTACTGACCAGCAGTCATATCCCCTCCTCCATTCATCTCACCCAGTACTGACCAGCAGTCATATCCCCCCCCTCCATTCATCTCACCCAGAACTGACCAGCAGTCATATCCCCTCCTCCATTCATCTCACCCAGTACTGACCAGCAGTCATATCCCCTCCTCCATTCATCTCACCCAGTACTGACCAGCAGTCATATCCCCCCCCTCCATTCATCTCACCCAGAACTGACCAGCAGTCATATCCCCTCCTCCATTCACCTCACCCAGTACTGACCAGCAGTCATATCCCCTCCTCCATTCACCTCACCCAGTACTGACCAGCAGTCATATCCCCTCCTCCATTCATCTCACCCAGTACTGACCATCAGTCATATCCCCTCCTCCATTCATCTCACCCAGTACTGACCATCAGTCATATCCCCTCCTCCATTCACCTCACCCAGTACTGACCAGCAGTCATATCCCCTCCTCCATTCATCTCACCCAGTACTGACCAGCAGTCATATCCCCTCCTCCATTCATCTCACCCAGTACTGACCAGCAGTCATATCCCCTCCTCCATTCATCTCACCCAGTACTGACCGGCAGTCATATCCCCTCCTCCATTCATCTCACCCAGTACTGACCAGCAGTCATATCCCCTCCTCCATTCATCTCACCCAGTACTGACCAGCAGTCATATCCCCTCCTCCATTCATCTCACCCAGTACTGACCAGCAGTCATATCCCCTCCTCCATTCATCTCACCCAGTACTGACCAGCAGTCATATCCCCTCCTCCATTCATCACACCCAGTACTGACCATCAGTCATATCCCCTCCTCCATTCATCTCACCCAGTACTGACCAGCAGTCATATCCCCCCCTCCATTCATCTCACCCAGTACTGACCGACAGTCATATCCCCTCCTCCATTCATCTCACCCAGTACTGACCAGCAGTCATATCCCCTCCTCCATTCATCTCACCCAGTACTGACCAGCAGTCATATCCCCTCCTCCATTCATCTCACCCAGTACTGACCAGCAGTCATATCCCCTCCTCCATTCATCTCACCCAGTACTGACCAGCAGTCATATCCCCTCCTCCATTCATCACTGCCAGTACTGACCATCAGTCATATCCCCTCCTCCATTCATCTCACCCAGTACTGACCATCAGTCATATCCCCTCCTCCATTCACCTCACCCAGTACTGACCATCAGTCATATCCCCTCCTCCATTCACCTCACCCAGTACTGACCAGCAGTCATATCCCCCCTCCATTCATCTCACCCAGTACTGACCAGCAGTCATATCCCCTCCTCCATTCATCTCACCCAGTACTGACCAGCAGTCATATCCCCCCCTCCATTCATCTCACCCAGTACTGACCAGCAGTCATATCCCCTCCTCCATTCATCTCACCCAGTACTGACCAGCAGTCATATCCCCTCCTCCATTCATCTCACCCAGTACTGACCATCAGTCGTATCCCCTCCTCCATTCATCTCACCCAGTACTGACCAGCAGTCATATCCCCCCCTCCATTCATCTCACCCAGTACTGACCAGCAGTCATATCCCCTCCTCCATTCATCTCACCCAGTACTGACCAGCAGTCATATCCCCCTCCTCCATTCACCTCACCCAGTACTGACCAGCAGTCATATCCCCTCCTCCATTCATCTCACCCAGTACTGACCATCAGTCATATCCCCTCCTCCATTCATCTCACCCAGTACTGACCGGCAGTCATATCCCCTCCTCCATTCATCACACCCAGTACTGACCATCAGTCATATCCCCTCCTCCATTCACCTCACCCAGTACTGACCGCCAGTCATATCCCCTCCTCCATTCATCTCACCCAGTACTGACCAGCAGTCATATCCCCTCCTCCATTCATCTCACCCAGTACTGACCATCAGTCATATCCCCTCCTCCATTCATCACACCCAGTACTGACCATCAGTCATATCCCCTCCTCCATTCATCTCACCCAGTACTGACCAGCAGTCATATCCCCCCTCCATTCATCTCACACAGTACTGACCAGCAGACATATCCCCTCCTCCATTCATCACACCCAGTACTGACCATCAGTCATATCCCCTCCTCCATTCATCTCACCCAGTACTGACCAGCAGTCATATCCCCTCCTCCATTCACCTCACCCAGTACTGACCAGCAGTCATATCCCCTCCTCCATTCATCTCACCCAGTACTGACCATCAGTCATATCCCCCCCTCCATTCATCTCACCCAGTACTGACCATCAGTCATATCCCCTCCTCCATTCATCTCACCCAGTACTGACCAGCAGTCATATCCCCTCCTCCATTCATCACACCCAGTACTGACCAGCAGTCATATCCCCACCTCCATTCATCTCACCCAGTACTGACCATCAGTCATATCCCCTCCTCCATTCATCTCCCCCAGTACTGATCAGCAGTCATATCCCCTCCTCCATTCATCTCACCCAGTACTGACCAGCAGTCATATCCCCTCCTCCATTCATCTCACCCAGTACTGACCAGCAGACATATCCCCTCCTCCATTCATCTCACCCAGTACTGACCGACAGTCATATCCCCTCCTCCATTCACCTCACCCAGTACTGACCAGCAGTCATATCCCCTCCTCCATTCACCTCACCCAGTACTGACCAGCAGTCATATCCCCTCCTCCATTCATCTCACCCAGTACTGACCATCAGTCATATCCCCTCCTCCATTCATCACACCCAGTACTGACCATCAGTCATATCCCCTCCTCCATTCATCTCACCCAGTACTGACCATCAGTCATATCCCCTCCTCCATTCATCTCACCCAGTACTGACCATCAGTCATATCCCCCCCTCCATTCATCTCACCCAGTACTGACCAGCAGTCATATCCCCTCCTCCATTCACCTCACCCAGTACTGACCAGCAGTCATATCCCCTCCTCCATTCATCTCACCCAGTACTGACCAGCAGTCATATCCCCTCCTCCATTCATCACACCCAGTACTGACCAGCAGTCATATCCCCACCTCCATTCATCTCACCCAGTACTGACCATCAGTCATATCCCCTCCTCCATTCATCACACCCAGTACTGACCATCAGTCATATCCCCTCCTCCATTCATCTCCCCCAGTACTGATCAGCAGTCATATCCCCTCCTCCATTCATCTCCCCCAGTACTGATCAGCAGTCATATCCCCTCCTCCATTCATCTCACCCAGTACTGACCAGCAGTCATATCCCCTCCTCCATTCATCTCACCCAGTACTGACCAGCAGACATATCCCCTCCTCCATTCATCTCACCCAGTACTGACCAGCAGTCATATCCCCTCCTCCATTCATCTCACCCAGTACTGACCAGCAGTCATATCCCCTCCTCCATTCATCTCACCCAGTACTGACCAGCAGTCATATCCCCTCCTCCATTCATCTCACCCAGTACTGACCATCAGTCATATCCCCTCCTCCATTCACCTCACCCAGTACTGACCAGCAGTCATATCCCCTCCTCCATTCATCTCACCCAGTACTGACCAGCAGTCATATCCCCTCCTCCATTCATCTCACCCAGTACTGACCAGCAGTCATATCCCCCCCTCCATTCATCACACCCAGTACTGACCATCAGTCGTATCCCCTCCTCCATTCATCTCACCCAGTACTGACCAGCAGTCATATCCCCTCCTCCATTCATCTCACCCAGTACTGACCATCAGTCATATCCCCTCCTCCATTCATCACACCCAGTACTGACCATCAGTCATATCCCCTCCTCCATTCATCACACCCAGTACTGACCATCAGTCATATCCCCTCCTCCATTCATCTCACCCAGTACTGACCATCAGTCATATCCCCTCCTCCATTCATCTCACCCAGTACTGACCGGCAGTCATATCCCCTCCTCCATTCATCTCACCCAGTACTGACCAGCAGTCATATCCCCTCCTCCATTCATCTCACCCAGTACTGACCAGCAGTCATATCCCCTCCTCCATTCACCTCACCCAGTACTGACCATCAGTCATATCCCCTCCTCCATTCACCTCACCCAGTACTGACCAGCAGTCATATCCCCTCCTCCATTCATCACACCCAGTACTGACCATCAGTCATATCCCCTCCTCCATTCACCTCACCCAGTACTGACCAGCAGTCATATCCCCTCCTCCATTCATCTCACCCAGTACTGACCATCAGTCATATCCCCTCCTCCATTCATCTCACCCAGTACTGACCATCAGTCATATCCCCTCCTCCATTCATCTCCCCCAGTACTGACCAGCAGTCATATCCCCCCCTCCATTCATCTCACCCAGTACTGACCAGCAGTCATATCCCCTCCTCTATTCATCTCCCCCAGTACTGACCAGCAGACATATCCCCTCCTCCATTCACCTCACCCAGTACTGACCATCAGTCATATCCCCTCCTCCATTCATCTCACCCAGTACTGACCGGCAGTCATATCCCGCCTCCATTCATCTCACCCAGTACTGACCAGCAGTCATATCCCCTCCTCCATTCATCTCACCCAGTACTGACCATCAGTCATATCCCCCCCTCCATTCATCTCACCCAGTACTGACCATCAGTCATATCCCCTCCTCCATTCATCACACCCAGTACTGACCATCAGTCATATCCCCTCCTCCATTCATCTCACCCAGTACTGACCAGCAGTCATAACCCCCCCTCCATTCATCTCACCCAGTACTGACCGACAGTCATATCCCCTCCTCCATTCATCTCACCCAGTACTGACCAGCAGTCATATCCCCTCCTCCATTCATCTCACCCAGTACTGACCAGCAGTCATATCCCCTCCTCCATTCATCTCACCCAGTACTGACCATCAGTCATATCCCCTCCTCCATTCACCTCACCCAGTACTGACCAGCAGTCATATCCCCTCCTCCATTCATCTCACCCAGTACTGACCAGCAGTCATATCCCCTCCTCCATTCATCTCACCCAGTACTGACCAGCAGTCATATCCCCTCCTCCATTCATCTCACCCAGTACTGACCGGCAGTCATATCCCCTCCTCCATTCATCTCACCCAGTACTGACCAGCAGACATATCCCCTCCTCCATTCATCTCACCCAGTACTGACCAGCAGTCATATCCCCTCCTCCATTCATCTCACCCAGTACTGACCAGCAGTCATATCCCCTCCTCCATTCATCTCACCCAGTACTGACCAGCAGTCATATCCCCTCCTCCATTCATCTCACCCAGTACTGACCATCAGTCATATCCCCTCCTCCATTCATCTCACCCAGTACTGACCAGCAGTCATATCCCCTCCTCCATTCATCTCACCCAGTACTGACCAGCAGTCATATCCCCTCCTCCATTCATCTCACCCAGTACTGACCATCAGTCATATCCCCTCCTCCATTCATCTCACCCAGTACTGACCAGCAGTCATATCCCCTCCTCCATTCACCTCACCCAGTACTGACCAGCAGTCATATCCCCTCCTCCATTCATCTCACCCAGTACTGACCAGCAGTCATATCCCCTCCTCCATTCATCTCACCCAGTACTGACCATCAGTCATATCCCCTCCTCCATTCATCTCACCCAGTACTGACCAGCAGTCATATCCCCTCCTCCATTCATCTCACCCAGTACTGACCATCAGTCATATCCCCTCCTCCATTCACCTCACCCAGTACTGACCAGCAGTCATATCCCCTCCTCCATTCATCTCACCCAGTACTGACCAGCAGTCATATCCCCTCCTCCATTCATCTCACCCAGTACTGACCATCAGTCATATCCCCTCCTCCATTCATCTCACCCAGTACTGACCATCAGTCATATCCCCCCCTCCATTCATCACACCCAGTACTGACCAGCAGTCATATCCCCTCCTCCATTCACCTCACCCAGTACTGACCAGCAGTCATATCCCCTCCTCCATTCATCTCACCCAGTACTGACCAGCAGTCATATCCCCTCCTCCATTCATCTCACCCAGTACTGACCAGCAGTCATATCCCCTCCTCCATTCATCTCACCCAGTACTGACCAGCAGTCATATCCCCTCCTCCATTCATCTCACCCAGTACTGACCATCAGTCATATCCCCCCCTCCATTCATCACACCCAGTACTGACCAGCAGTCATATCCCCCCCTCCATTCATCTCACCCAGTACTGACCATCAGTCATATCCCCTCCTCCATTCATCTCACCCAGTACTGACCATCAGTCATATCCCCTCCTCCATTCATCTCACCCAGTACTGACCATCAGTCATATCCCCTCCTCCATTCACCTCACCCAGTACTGACCATCAGTCATATCCCCTCCTCCATTCATCTCACCCAGTACTGACCAGCAGTCATATCCCCTCCTCCATTCATCTCACCCAGTACTGACCAGCAGTCATATCCCCTCCTCCATTCATCTCACCCAGTACTGACCGGCAGTCATATCCCCTCCTCCATTCATCTCACCCAGTACTGACCAGCAGACATATCCCCTCCTCCATTCATCTCACCCAGTACTGACCAGCAGACATATCCCCTCCTCCATTCATCTCACCCAGTACTGACCAGCAGTCATATCCCCTCCTCCATTCATCTCACCCAGTACTGACCAGCAGTCATATCCCCTCCTCCATTCACCTCACCCAGTACTGACCAGCAGTCATATCCCCTCCTCCATTCACCTCACCCAGTACTGACCAGCAGTCATATCCCCTCCTCCATTCATCTCACCCAGTACTGACCAGCAGTCATATCCCCTCCTCCATTCACCTCACCCAGTACTGACCAGCAGTCATATCCCCTCCTCCATTCATCTCACCCAGTACTGACCATCAGTCATATCCCCTCCTCCATTCATCTCACCCAGTACTGACCATCAGTCATATCCCCCCCTCCATTCATCTCCCCCAGTACTGACCATCAGTCATATCCCCTCCTCCATTCATCTCACCCAGTACTGACCATCAGTCATATCCCCTCCTCCATTCATCTCACCCAGTACTGACCAGCAGTCATATCCCCTCCTCCATTCATCTCACCCAGTACTGACCAGCAGTCATATCCCCTCCTCCATTCATCACACCCAGTACTGACCATCAGTCATATCCCCTCCTCCATTCATCTCACCCAGTACTGACCAGCAGTCATATCCCCTCCTCCATTCATCTCACCCAGTACTGACCAGCAGTCATATCCCCTCCTCCATTCACCTCACCCAGTACTGACCAGCAGTCATATCCCCTCCTCCATTCATCTCACCCAGTACTGACCAGCAGTCATATCCCCTCCTCCATTCATCTCACCCAGTACTGACCAGCAGTCATATCCCCTCCTCCATTCATCACACCCAGTACTGACCATCAGTCATATCCCCTCCTCCATTCATCTCACCCAGTACTGACCAGCAGTCATATCCCCTCCTCCATTCACCTCACCCAGTACTGACCAGCAGTCATATCCCCCCCCCTCCATTCATCTCACCCAGAACTGACCAGCAGTCATATCCCCTCCTCCATTCATCTCACCCAGTACTGACCATCAGTCATATCCCCTCCTCCATTCATCTCACCCAGTACTGACCAGCAGTCATATCCCCTCCTCCATTCATCTCACCCAGTACTGACCAGCAGTCATATCCCCCCCTCCATTCATCTCACCCAGTACTGACCAGCAGTCATATCCCCTCCTCCATTCATCTCACCCAGTACTGACCAGCAGTCATATCCCCTCCTCCATTCATCTCACCCAGTACTGACCAGCAGTCATATCCCCTCCTCCATTCATCACACCCAGTACTGACCAGCAGTCATATCCCCTCCTCCATTCATCTCACCCAGTACTGACCGGCAGTCATATCCCCCCCTCCATTCATCTCACCCAGTACTGACCAGCAGTCATATCCCCTCCTCCATTCATCACACCCAGTACTGACCAGCAGTCATATCCCCCCCCCTCCATTCATCTCACCCAGTACTGACCATCAGTCATATCCCCTCCTCCATTCATCTCACCCAGTACTGACCAGCAGTCATATCCCCTCCTCCATTCATCTCACCCAGTACTGACCATCAGTCATATCCCCTCCTCCATTCATCTCACCCAGTACTGACCAGCAGTCATATCCCCTCCTCCATTCATCTCACCCAGTACTGACCATCAGTCATATCCCCTCCTCCATTCATCTCACCCAGTACTGACCATCAGTCATATCCCCTCCTCCATTCATCTCACCCAGTACTGACCATCAGTCATATCCCCTCCTCCATTCATCTTACCCAGTACTGACCAGCAGTCATATCCCCTCCTCCGTTCATCTCACCCAGTACTGACCAGCAGTCATATCCCCCCCTCCATTCATCTCACCCAGTACTGACCAGCAGTCATATCCCCTCCTCCATTCATCTCACCCAGTACTGACCGGCAGTCATATCCCCTCCTCCATTCATCTCACCCAGTACTGACCAGCAGTCATATCCCCACCTCCATTCATCTCACCCAGTACTGACCGGCAGTCATACCCCCTCCTCCATTCATCTCCCCCAGTACTGACCATCAGTCATATCCCCTCCTCCATTCATCTCACCCAGTACTGACCAGCAGTCATATCCCCCCTCCATTCATCTCACCCAGTACTGACCAGCAATCATATCCCCTCCTCCATTCATCACACCCAGTACTGACCATCAGTCATATCCCCTCCTCCATTCATCTCACCCAGTACTGACCAGCAGTCATATCCCCCCCTCCATTCATCTCACCCAGTACTGACCAGCAGTCATATCCCCTCCTCCATTCATCTCACCCAGTACTGACCAGCAGTCATATCCCCTCCTCCATTCATCTCACCCAGTACTGACCAGCAGTCATATCCCCTCCTCCATTCATCTCACCCAGTACTGACCAGCAGTCATATCCCCTCCTCCATTCATCTCACCCAGTACTGACCAGCAGTCATATCCCCTCCTCCATTCATCTCACCCAGTACTGACCATCAGTCATATCCCCTCCTCCATTCATCTCACCCAGTACTGACCAGCAGTCATATCCCCTCCTCCATTCATCACACCCAGTACTGACCATCAGTCATATCCCCTCCTCCATTCATCTCACCCAGTACTGACCAGCAGTCATATCCCCTCCTCCATTCATCTCACCCAGTACTGACCATCAGTCATATCCCCTCCTCCATTCACCTCACCCAGTACTGGCCAGCAGTCATATCCCCTCCTCCATTCATCTCACCCAGTACTGGCCATCAGTCATATCCCCTCCTCCATTCATCTCACCCAGTACTGACCGGCAGTCATATCCCCTCCTCCATTCATCACACCCAGTACTGACCATCAGTCATATCCCCTCCTCCATTCATCTCACCCAGTACTGACCAGCAGTCATATCCCCTCCTCCATTCATCTCACCCAGTACTGACCAGCAGTCATATCCCCTCCTCCATTCACCTCACCCAGTACTGACCAGCAGTCATATCCCCTCCTCCATTCATCTCACCCAGTACTGACCATCAGTCATATCCCCTCCTCCATTCACCTCACCCAGTACTGGCCAGCAGTCATATCCCCTCCTCCATTCATCACACCCAGTACTGACCATCAGTCATATCCCCTCCTCCATTCATCTCACCCAGTACTGACCATCAGTCATATCCCCTCCTCCATTCATCTCACCCAGTACTGACCAGCAGTCATATCCCCTCCTCCATTCATCTCACCCAGTACTGACCAGCAGTCATATCCCCTCCTCCATTCATCTCACCCAGTACTGACCATCAGTCATATCCCCTCCTCCATTCATCTCACCCAGTACTGACCATCAGTCATATCCCCTCCTCCATTCATCACACCCAGTACTGACCATCAGTCATATCCCCTCCTCCATTCATCTCACCCAGTACTGACCATCAGTCATATCCCCTCCTCCATTCATCTCACCCAGTACTGACCAGCAGTCATATCCCCTCCTCCATTCATCTCACCCAGTACTGACCAGCAGTCATATCCCCTCCTCCATTCATCTCACCCAGTACTGACCATCAGTCATATCCCCTCCTCCATTCATCTTACCCAGTACTGACCATCAGTCATATCCCCTCCTCCATTCACCTCACCCAGTACTGACCAGCAGTCATATCCCCTCCTCCATTCATCTCACCCAGTACTGACCAGTAGTCATATCCCCTCCTCCATTCATCTCACCCAGTACTGACCATCAGTCATATCCCCTCCTCCATTCATCTCACCCAGTACTGACCAGCAGTCATATCCCCTCCTCCATTCATCTCACCCAGTACTGACCAGCAGTCATATCCCCTCCTCCATTCATCTCACCCAGTACTGACCAGCAGTCATATCCCCTCCTCCATTCATCTCACCCAGTACTGACCAGCAGTCATATCCCCTCCTCCATTCATCTCACCCAGTACTGACCAGCAGTCATATCCCCTCCTCCATTCATCTCACCCAGTACTGACCATCAGTCATATCCCCTCCTCCATTCATCTCACCCAGTACTGACCAGCAGTCATATCCCCTCCTCCATTCACCTCACCCAGTACTGACCAGCAGTCATATCCCCTCCTCCATTCATCTCACCCAGTACTGACCAGCAGTCATATCCCCTCCTCCATTCACCTCACCCAGTACTGACCAGCAGTCATATCCCCTCCTCCATTCATCTCACCCAGTACTGACCAGCAGTCATATCCCCTCCTCCATTCATCTCACCCAGTACTGACCATCAGTCATATCCCCTCCTCCATTCACCTCACCCAGTACTGACCAGCAGTCATATCCCCTCCTCCATTCATCTCACCCAGTACTGACCAGCAGTCATATCCCCTCCTCCATTCATCTCACCCAGTACTGACCATCAGTCATATCCCCTCCTCCATTCATCTCACCCAGTACTGACCATCAGTCATATCCCCTCCTCCATTCATCTCACCCAGTACTGACCAGCAGTCATATCCCCTCCTCCATTCATCTCACCCAGTACTGACCAGCAGTCATATCCCCTCCTCCATTCATCTCACCCAGTACTGACCAGCAGTCATATCCCCTCCTCCATTCACCTCACCCAGTACTGACCATCAGTCATATCCCCTCCTCCATTCATCTCACCCAGTACTGACCGGCAGTCATATCCCCTCCTCCATTCACCTCACCCAGTACTGACCAGCAGACATATCCCCTCCTCCATTCATCTCACCCAGTACTGACCATCAGTCATATCCCCCCCTCCATTCATCTCACCCAGTACTGACCAGCAGTCATATCCCCTCCTCCATTCATCTCACCCAGTACTGACCAGCAGTCATATCCCCCCCTCCATTCATCTCACCCAGTACTGACCATCAGTCATATCCCCTCCTCCATTCATCTCACCCAGTACTGACCAGCAGTCATATCCCCCCCCCTCCATTCATCTCACCCAGAACTGACCAGCAGTCATATCCCCTCCTCCATTCACCTCACCCAGTACTGACCAGCAGTCATATCCCCTCCTCCATTCATCTCACCCAGTACTGACCAGAAGTCATATCCCCTCCTCCATTCATCTCACCCAGTACTGACCAGAAGTCATATCCCCTCCTCCATTCATCACACCCAGTACTGACCGGCAGTCATATCCCCTCCTCCATTCATCTCACCCAGTACTGACCAGCAGTCATATCCCCTCCTCCATTCATCTCACCCAGTACTGACCAGCAGTCATATCCCCTCCTCCATTCATCTCACCCAGTACTGACCGGCAGTCATATCCCCTCCTCCATTCATCTCACCCAGTACTGACCAGCAGTCATATCCCCTCCTCCATTCATCTCACCCAGTACTGACCATCAGTCATATCCCCTCCTCCATTCATCTCACCCAGTACTGACCAGCAGTCATATCCCCTCCTCCATTCATCTCACCCAGTACTGACCGGCAGTCATATCCCCTCCTCCATTCATCTCACCCAGTACTGACCAGAAGTCATATCCCCTCCTCCATTCATCTCACCCAGTACTGACCATCAGTCATATCCCCTCCTCCATTCATCTCACCCAGTACTGACCAGCAGTCATATCCCCTCCTCCATTCATCTCACCCAGTGCTGACCATCAGTCATATCCCCTCCTCCATTCATCTCACCCAGTACTGACCAGCAGTCATATCCCCTCCTCCATTCACCTCACCCAGTACTGACCAGCAGTCATATCCCCTCCTCCATTCATCTCACCCAGTACTGACCATCAGTCATATCCCCTCCTCCATTCATCTCACCCAGTACTGACCATCAGTCATATCCCCTCCTCCATTCATCTCACCCAGTACTGACCAGCAGTCATATCCCCTCCTCCATTCATCTCACCCAGTACTGACCATCAGTCATATCCCCTCCTCCATTCATCTCACCCAGTACTGACCAGAAGTCATATCCCCTCCTCCATTCATCTCACCCAGTACTGACCGGCAGTCATATCCCCTCCTCCATTCATCTCACCCAGTACTGACCAGCAGTCATATCCCCTCCTCCATTCATCTCACCCAGTACTGACCATCAGTCATATCCCCTCCTCCATTCATCTCACCCAGTACTGACCAGCAGTCATATCCCCTCCTCCATTCATCTCACCCAGTACTGACCGGCAGTCATATCCCCTCCTCCATTCATCTCACCCAGTACTGACCAGAAGTCATATCCCCTCCTCCATTCATCTCACCCAGTACTGACCATCAGTCATATCCCCTCCTCCATTCATCTCACCCAGTACTGACCAGCAGTCATATCCCCTCCTCCATTCACCTCACCCAGTACTGACCAGCAGTCATATCCCCTCCTCCATTCATCTCACCCAGTACTGACCATCAGTCATATCCCCTCCTCCATTCATCTCACCCAGTACTGACCATCAGTCATATCCCCTCCTCCATTCATCTCACCCAGTACTGACCAGCAGTCATATCCCCTCCTCCATTCATCACACCCAGTACTGACCAGCAGTCATATCCCCTCCTCCATTCATCTCACCCAGTACTGACCAGCAGTCATATCCCCTCCTCCATTCATCTCACCCAGTACTGACCAGCAGTCATATCCCCTCCTCCATTCATCTCACCCAGTACTGACCAGCAGTCATATCCCCTCCTCCATTCATCTCACCCAGTACTGACCAGAAGTCATATCCCCTCCTCCATTCATCTCACCCAGTACTGACCAGCAGTCATATCCCCTCCTCCATTCATCTCACCCAGTACTGACCATCAGTCATATCCCCTCCTCCATTCATCTCACCCAGTACTGACCGACAGTCATATCCCCTCCTCCATTCATCTCACCCAGTACTGACCGACAGTCATATCCCCTCCTCCATTCATCTCACCCAGTACTGACCAGCAGTCATATCCCCTCCTCCATTCATCTCACCCAGTACTGACCGACAGTCATATCCCCTCCTCCATTCATCTCACCCAGTACTGACCAGCAGTCATATCCCCTCCTCCATTCACCTCACCCAGTACTGACCAGCAGTCATATCCCCTCCTCCATTCACCTCACCCAGTACTGACCAGCAGTCATATCCCCTCCTCTATTCATCTCACCCAGTACTGACCATCAGTCATATCCCCTCCTCCATTCATCTCACCCAGTACTGACCAGCAGTCATATCCCCTCCTCCATTCATCTCACCCAGTACTGACCATCAGTCATATCCCCTCCTCCATTCATCACACCCAGTACTGACCAGCAGTCATATCCCCTCCTCCATTCATCTCACCCAGTACTGACCAGCAGTCATATCCCCTCCTCCATTCATCACACCCAGTACTGACCAGCAGTCATATCCCCTCCTCCATTCATCACACCCAGTACTGACCATCAGTCATATCCCCTCCTCCATTCATCACACCCAGTACTGACCAGCAGTCATATCCCCTCCTCCATTCATCTCACCCAGTACTGACCAGCAGTCATATCCCCTCCTCCATTCATCTCACCCAGTACTGACCATCAGTCATATCCCCTCCTCCATTCATCACACCCAGTACTGACCATCAGTCATATCCCCTCCTCCATTCATCTCACCCAGTACTGACCATCAGTCATATCCCCTCCTCCATTCATCTCACCCAGTACTGACCGGCAGTCATATCCCCTCCTCCATTCATCTCCCCCAGTACTGACCATCAGTCATATCCTCTCCTCCATTCATCTCACCCAGTACTGACCAGCAGTCATATCCTCTCCTCCATTCATCTCACCCAGTACTGACCGGCAGTCATATCCCCTCCTCCATTCATCTCACCCAGTACTGACCATCAGTCATATCCCCTCCTCCATTCATCTCACCCAGTACTGACCGGCAGTCATATCCCCTCCTCCATTCATCTCCCCCAGTACTGACCATCAGTCATACCCCCCCCTCCATTCATCTCACCCAGTACTGACCAGCAGTCATATCCCCTCCTCCATTCATCTCACCCAGTACTGACCGGCAGTCATATCCCCTCCTCTATTCATCTCACCCAGTACTGACCAGCAGTCATATCCCCTCCTCCATTCATCACACCCAGTACTGACCATCAGTCATATCCCCTCCTCCATTCATCTCACCCAG
This sequence comes from Lithobates pipiens, assembly GCF_037356315.1. Classification (NCBI taxonomy): domain Eukaryota; kingdom Metazoa; phylum Chordata; class Amphibia; order Anura; family Ranidae; genus Lithobates; species Lithobates pipiens. The sequence continues at coordinate 56,984 of NW_027507801.1, forward strand.
TACTGACCATCAGTCATATCCCCTCCTCCATTCATCTCACCCAGTACTGACCGGCAGTCATATCCCCTCCTCCATTCATCTCCCCCAGTACTGACCATCAGTCATATCCTCTCCTCCATTCATCTCACCCAGTACTGACCAGCAGTCATATCCTCTCCTCCATTCATCTCACCCAGTACTGACCGGCAGTCATATCCCCTCCTCCATTCATCTCACCCAGTACTGACCATCAGTCATATCCCCTCCTCCATTCATCTCACCCAGTACTGACCGGCAGTCATATCCCCTCCTCCATTCATCTCCCCCAGTACTGACCATCAGTCATACCCCCCCCTCCATTCATCTCACCCAGTACTGACCAGCAGTCATATCCCCTCCTCCATTCATCTCACCCAGTACTGACCAGCAGTCATATCCCCTCCTCCATTCATCTCACCCAGTACTGACCAGCAGTCATATCCCCTCCTCCATTCATCTCACCCAGTACTGACCAGCAGTCATATCCCCTCCTCCATTCATCTCACCCAGTACTGACCATCAGTCATATCCCCTCCTCCATTCATCTCACCCAGTACTGACCATCAGTCATATCCCCTCCTCCATTCACCTCACCCAGTACTGACCATCAGTCATATCCCCTCCTCCATTCATCTCACCCAGTACTGACCAGCAGTCATATCCCCCCTCCATTCATCTCACCCAGTACTGACCAGCAGTCATATCCCCTCCTCCATTCATCTCACCCAGTACTGACCAGCAGTCATATCCTCTCCTCCATTCATCTCACCCAGTACTGACCATCAGTCATATCCCCTCCTCCATTCATCTCACCCAGTACTGACCAGCAGTCATATCCCCTCCTCCATTCACCTCACCCAGTACTGACCAGCAGTCATATCCCCCCCTCCATTCATCTCACCCAGTACTGACCAGCAGTCATATCCCCTCCTCCATTCACCTCACCCAGTACTGACCAGCAGTCATATCCCCCCTCCATTCATCTCACCCAGTACTGACCAGCAGTCATATCCCCTCCTCCATTCACCTCACCCAGTACTGACCATCAGTCATATCCCCCCCTCCATTCATCTCACCCAGTACTGACCATCAGTCATATCCCCTCCTCCATTCATCTCACCCAGTACTGACCAGCAATCATATCCCCTCCTCCATTCATCTCACCCAATACTGACCAGCAGTCATATCCCCTCCTCCATTCATCACACCCAGTACTGACCATCAGTCATATCCCCTCCTCCATTCATCACACCCAGTACTGACCATCAGTCATATCCCCTCCTCCATTCATCTCACCCAGTACTGACCAGCAGTCATATCCCCTCCTCCATTCATCTCACCCAGTACTGACCAGCAGTCATATCCCCTCCTCCATTCATCTCACCCAGTACTGACCATCAGTCATATCCCCTCCTCCATTCATCTCACCCAGTACTGACCATCAGTCATATCCCCTCCTCCATTCATCTCACCCAGTACTGACCATCAGTCATATCCCCTCCTCCATTCATCTCACCCAGTACTGACCAGCAGTCATATCCCCTCCTCCATTCATCTCACCCAGTACTGACCATCAGTCATATCCCCTCCTCCATTCATCTCACCCAGTACTGACCATCAGTCATATCCCCTCCTCCATTCATCTCACCCAGTACTGACCAGCAGTCATATCCCCTCCTCCATTCATCTCACCCAGTACTGACCAGCAGTCATATCCCCTCCTCCATTCACCTCACCCAGTACTGACCGGCAGTCATATCCCCTCCTCCATTCATCTCACCCAGTACTGACCAGCAGTCATATCCCCTCCTCCATTCATCTCACCCAGTACTGACCAGCAGACATATCCCCTCCTCCATTCACCTCACCCAGTACTGACCGGCAGTCATATCCCCTCCTCCATTCATCTCACCCAGTACTGACCATCAGTCATATCCCCTCCTCCATTCATCTCACCCAGTACTGACCATCAGTCATATCCCCTCCTCCATTCATCTCACCCAGTACTGACCAGCAGACATATCCCCTCCTCCATTCACCTCACCCAGTACTGACCAGCAGTCATATCCCCTCCTCCATTCATCTCACCCAGTACTGACCAGCAGTCATATCCCCTCCTCCATTCATCTCACCCAGTACTGACCAGCAGACATATCCCCTCCTCCATTCACCTCACCCAGTACTGACCGGCAGTCATATCCCCTCCTCCATTCATCTCACCCAGTACTGACCATCAGTCATATCCCCTCCTCCATTCATCTCACCCAGTACTGACCAGCAGTCATATCCCCTCCTCCATTCATCTCACCCAGTACTGACCAGCAGACATATCCCCTCCTCCATTCATCTCACCCAGTACTGACCATCAGTCATATCCCCCCCTCCATTCATCTCACCCAGTACTGACCATCAGTCATATCCCCTCCTCCATTCACCTCACCCAGTACTGACCATCAGTCATATCCCCCTCCTCCATTCATCTCACCCAGTACTGACCAGCAGTCATATCCCCCCCTCCATTCATCTCACCCAGTACTGACCATCAGTCATATCCCCTCCTCCATTCATCTCACCCAGTACTGACCAGCAGTCATATCCCCCCTCCATTCATCTCACCCAGTACTGACCATCAGTCATATCCCCTCCTCCATTCATCTCACCCAGTACTGACCAGCAGTCATATCCCCTCCTCCATTCACCTCACCCAGTACTGACCAGCAGTCATATCCCCTCCTCCATTCATCTCACCCAGTACTGACCGGCAGTCATATCCCCCTCCTCCATTCATCTCACCCAGTACTGACCGGCAGTCATATCCCCTCCTCCATTCATCTCACCCAGTACTGACCATCAGTCATATCCCCCCTCCATTCATCACACCCAGTAATGACCAGCAGTCATATCCCCTCCTCCATTCACCTCACCCAGTACTGACCAGCAGTCATATCCCCTCCTCCATTCATCTCACCCAGTACTGACCAGCAGTCATATCCCCCCCTCCATTCATCTCACCCAGTACTGACCATCAGTCATATCCCCTCCTCCATTCACCTCACCCAGTACTGACCATCAGTCATATCCCCCTCCTCCATTCATCTCACCCAGTACTGACCAGCAGTCATATCCCCCCCTCCATTCATCTCACCCAGTACTGACCGGCAGTCATATCCCCCTCCTCCATTCATCTCACCCAGTACTGACCATCAGTCATATCCCCTCCTCCATTCATCTCACCCAGTACTGACCAGCAGTCATATCCCCCCTCCATTCATCTCACCCAGTACTGACCATCAGTCATATCCCCTCCTCCATTCATCTCACCCAGTACTGACCAGCAGTCATATCCCCTCCTCCATTCACCTCACCCAGTACTGACCAGCAGTCATATCCCCTCCTCCATTCATCTCACCCAGTACTGACCGGCAGTCATATCCCCCTCCTCCATTCATCTCACCCAGTACTGACCGGCAGTCATATCCCCTCCTCCATTCATCTCACCCAGTACTGACCATCAGTCATATCCCCCCTCCATTCATCACACCCAGTAATGACCAGCAGTCATATCCCCTCCTCCATTCACCTCACCCAGTACTGACCAGCAGTCATATCCCCTCCTCCATTCATCTCACCCAGTACTGACCAGCAGTCATATCCCCTCCTCCATTCACCTCACCCAGTACTGACCAGCAGTCATATCCCCTCCTCCATTCATCTCACCCAGTACTGACCAGCAGTCATATCCCCTCCTCCATTCATCTCACCCAGTACTGACCATCAGTCATATCCCCTCCTCCATTCATCTCACCCAGTACTGACCATCAGTCATATCCCCTCCTCCATTCATCACACCCAGTACTGACCAGCAGTCATATCCCCTCCTCCATTCATCTCACCCAGTACTGACCATCAGTCATATCCCCTCCTCCATTCATCTCACCCAGTACTGACCATCAGTCATATCCCCTCCTCCATTCATCTCACCCAGTACTGACCATCAGTCATATCCCCTCCTCCATTCATCTCACCCAGTACTGACCATCAGTCGTATCCCCTCCTCCATTCATCTCACCCAGTACTGACCATCAGTCATATCCCCTCCTCCATTCATCTCACCCAGTACTGACCATCAGTCGTATCCCCTCCTCCATTCATCTCACCCAGTACTGACCAGCAGTCATATCCCCTCCTCCATTCATCTCACCCAGTACTGACCAGCAGTCATATCCCCCCCTCCATTCATCTCCCCCAGTACTGACCATCAGTCATATCCCCTCCTCCATTCATCTCACCCAGTACTGACCAGCAGTCATATCCCCTCCTCCATTCACCTCACCCAGTACTGACCATCAGTCATATCCCCTCCTCCATTCATCTCACCCAGTACTGACCAGCAGTCATATCCCCTCCTCCATTCATCTCACCCAGTACTGACCAGCAGTCATATCCCCTCCTCCATTCATCTCACCCAGTACTGACCAGCAGTCATATCCCCTCCTCCATTCATCTCACCCAGTACTGACCATCAGTCATATCCCCTCCTCCATTCATCTCACCCAGTACTGACCATCAGTCATATCCCCTCCTCCATTCATCTCACCCAGTACTGACCATCAGTCATATCCCCTCCTCCATTCATCTCACCCAGTACTGACCATCAGTCGTATCCCCTCCTCCATTCATCTCACCCAGTACTGACCATCAGTCATATCCCCTCCTCCATTCATCTCACCCAGTACTGACCATCAGTCGTATCCCCTCCTCCATTCATCTCACCCAGTACTGACCAGCAGTCATATCCCCTCCTCCATTCACCTCACCCAGTACTGACCATCAGTCATATCCCCTCCTCCATTCATCTCCCCCAGTACTGACCAGCAGTCATATCCCCTCCTCCATTCATCTCACCCAGTACTGACCAGCAGTCATATCCCCTCCTCCATTCATCTCACCCAGTACTGACCAGCAGTCATATCCCCTCCTCCATTCATCTCACCCAGTACTGACCAGCAGTCATATCCCCCCTCCATTCATCTCACCCAGTACTGACCAGCAGTCATATCCCCTCCTCCATTCATCTCACCCAGTACTGACCGGCAGTCATATCCCCTCCTCCATTCATCTCACCCAGTACTGACCAGCAGTCATATCCCCTCCTCCATTCACCTCACCCAGTACTGACCAGCAGTCATATCCCCTCCTCCATTCATCTCACCCAGTACTGACCAGCAGACATATCCCCTCCTCCATTCACCTCACCCAGTACTGACCAGCAGTCATATCCCCTCCTCCATTCATCTTACCCAGTACTGACCAGCAGACATATCCCCTCCTCCATTCACCTCACCCAGTACTGACCATCAGTCATATCCCCTCCTCCATTCATCTCACCCAGTACTGACCAGCAGACATATCCCCTCCTCCATTCACCTCACCCAGTACTGACCAGCAGTCATATCCCCTCCTCCATTCATCTTACCCAGTACTGACCAGCAGTCATATCCCCTCCTCCATTCATCTCCCCCAGTACTGACCAGCAGTCATATCCCCTCCTCCATTCATCTCCCCCAGTACTGACCAGCAGTCATATCCCCTCCTCCATTCATCTCACCCAGTACTGACCAGCAGTCATATCCCCTCCTCCATTCATCTCACCCAGTACTGACCAGCAGTCATATCCCCTCCTCCATTCATCTCACCCAGTACTGACCGACAGTCATATCCCCTCCTCCATTCATCTCACCCAGTACTGACCAGCAGTCATATCCCCTCCTCCATTCATCTCACCCAGTACTGACCATCAGTCATATCCCCTCCTCCATTCATCTCCCCCAGTACTGACCAGCAGTCATATCCCCTCCTCCATTCATCTCACCCAGTACTGACCAGCAGTCATATCCCCTCCTCCATTCATCTCACCCAGTACTGACCAGCAGTCATATCCCCTCCTCCATTCATCTCACCCAGTACTGACCAGCAGTCATATCCCCTCCTCCATTCATCTCACCCAGTACTGACCGACAGTCATATCCCCTCCTCCATTCATCTCACCCAGTACTGACCATCAGTCATATCCCCTCCTCCATTCATCACACCCAGTACTGACCATCAGTCATATCCCCTCCTCCATTCATCTCCCCCAGTACTGACCAGCAGTCATATCCCCCCCTCCATTCATCTCCCCCAGTACTGACCATCAGTCATATCCCCTCCTCCATTCATCTCCCCCAGTACTGACCGGCAGTCATATCCCCTCCTCCATTCATCTCCCCCAGTACTGACCATCAGTCATATCCCCTCCTCCATTCATCTCACCCAGTACTGACCATCAGTCATATCCCCTCCTCCATTCATCTCACCCAGTACTGACCGCCAGTCATATCCCCTCCTCCATTCATCTCACCCAGTACTGACCAGCAGTCATATCCCCACCTCCATTCATCTCACCCAGTACTGACCAGCAGTCATATCCCCACCTCCATTCATCTCACCCAGTACTGACCAGCAGTCATACCCCCTCCTCCATTCATCTCACCCAGTACTGACCGCCAGTCATATCCCCCCTCCATTCATCTCACCCAGTACTGACCATCAGTCATATCCCCTCCTCCATTCATCTCACCCAGTACTGACCAGCAGTCATATCCCCTCCTCCATTCATCTCACCCAGTACTGACCAGCAGTCATATCCCCTCCTCCATTCATCTTACCCAGTACTGACCATCAGTCATATCCCCTCCTCCATTCATCTTACCCAGTACTGACCGGCAGTCATATCCCCTCCTCCATTCATCTCACCCAGTACTGACCAGCAGTCATATCCCCCCTCCATTCATCTCACCCAGTACTGACCGGCAGTCATATCCCCCCTCCATTCATCTCACCCAGTACTGACCATCAGTCATATCCCCTCCTCCATTCACCTCACCCAGTACTGACCGGCAGTCATATCCCCTCCTCCATTCATCTTACCCAGTACTGACCAGCAGTCATATCCCCTCCTCCATTCATCTTACCCAGTACTGACCGCCAGTCATATCCCCTCCTCCATTCATCTCACCCAGTACTGACCGGCAGTCATATCCCCCCTCCATTCATCACACCCAGTACTGACCATCAGTCATATCCCCTCCTCCATTCATCTCACCAAGTACTGACCATCAGTCATATCCCCCCTCCATTCATCACACCCAGTACTGACCATCAGTCATATCCCCTCCTCCATTCATCTCACCCAGTACTTACCAGCAGTCATATCCCCTCCTCCATTCATCTCACCCAGTACTGACCAGCAGTCATATCCCCTCCTCCATTCATCTCACCCAGTACTGACCGGCAGTCATATCCCCTCCTCCATTCATCACACCCAGTACTGACCATCAGTCATATCCCCTCCTCCATTCATCTCACCCAGTACTGACCAGCAGTCATATCCCCTCCTCCATTCATCTCACCCAGTACTGACCGGCAGTCATATCCCCTCCTCCATTCATCACACCCAGTACTGACCAGCAGTCATATCCCCCCTCCATTCATCTCACCCAGTACTGACCAGCAGTCATATCCCCTCCTCCATTCATCTCACCCAGTACTGACCGGCAGTCATATCCCCTCCTCCATTCATCACACCCAGTACTGACCATCAGTCATATCCCCTCCTCCATTCATCTCACCCAGTACTGACCAGCAGTCATATCCCCTCCTCCATTCATCTCACCCAGTACTGACCGGCAGTCATATCCCCCCTCCATTCATCTCACCCAGTACTGACCAGCAGTCATATCCCCTCCTCCATTCATCTCACCCAGTACTGACCGGCAGTCATATCCCCTCCTCCATTCATCACACCCAGTACTGACCAGCAGTCATATCCCCCCTCCATTCATCTCACCCAGTACTGACCGGCAGTCATATCCCCTCCTCCATTCATCTCACCCAGTACTGACCAGCAGTCATATCCCCTCCTCCATTCATCTCACCCAGTACTGACCAGCAATCATATCCCCTCCTCCATTCATCACACCCAGTACTGACCAGCAGTCATATCCCCTCCTCCATTCATCACACCCAGTACTGACCATCAGTCATATCCCCTCCTCCATTCATCACACCCAGTACTGACCATCAGTCATATCCCCTCCTCCATTCATCTCACCCAGTACTGACCATCAGTCATATCCCCTCCTCCATTCATCACACCCAGTACTGACCATCAGTCATATCCCCTCCTCCATTCATCACACCCAGTACTGACCATCAGTCATATCCCCTCCTCCATTCATCACACCCAGTACTGACCAGCAGTCATATCCCCTCCTCCATTCATCTCACCCAGTACTGACCATCAGTCATATCCCCTCCTCCATTCATCTCACCCAGTAGTGACCAGCAGTCATATCCCCCCCTCCATTCATCTCACCCAGTACTGACCATCAGTCATATCCCCTCCTCCATTCATCTCACCCAGTACTGACCATCAGTCATATCCCCTCCTCCATTCATCTCACCCAGTACTGACCATCAGTCATATCCCCTCCTCCATTCATCACACCCAGTACTGACCATCAGTCATATCCCCTCCTCCATTCATCTCACCCAGTACTGACCAGCAGTCATATCCCCTCCTCCATTCATCACACCCAGTACTGACCATCAGTCATATCCCCTCCTCCATTCATCTCACCCAGTACTGACCATCAGTCATATCCCCTCCTCCATTCATCTCACCCAGTACTGACCAGCAGTCATATCCCCTCCTCCATTCATCTCACCCAGTACTGACTAGCAGTCATATCCCCTCCTCCATTCACCTCACCCAGTACTGACCATCAGTCATATCCCCTCCTCCATTCATCTCACCCAGTACTGACCGGCAGTCATATCCCCTCCTCCATTCATCTCCCCCAGTACTGACCATCAGTCATATCCCCTCCTCCATTCATCTCACCCAGTACTGACCGGCAGTCATATCCCCTCCTCCATTCATCTCACCCAGTACTGACCAGCAGTCATATCCCCTCCTCCATTCATCTCACCCAGTACTGACCAGCAGTCATATCCCCTCCTCCATTCATCTCACCCAGTACTGACCGGCAGTCATATCCCCTCCTCCATTCATCTCACCCAGTACTGACCGGCAGTCATATCCCCTCCTCCATTCATCACACCCAGTACTGACCGGCAGTCATATCCCCTCCTCCATTCATCTCACCCAGTACTGACCAGCAGTCATATCCCCTCCTCCATTCATCTCACCCAGTACTGACCAGCAGTCATATCCCCTCCTCCATTCATCTCACCCAGTACTGACCATCAGTCATATCCCCACCTCCATTCATCTCACCCAGTACTGACCGGCAGTCATATCCCCTCCTCCATTCATCTCACCCAGTACTGACCGGCAGTCATATCCCCTCCTCCATTCACCTCACCCAGTACTGACCATCAGTCATATCCCCACCTCCATTCATCTCACCCAGTACTGACCGGCAGTCATATCCCCTCCTCCATTCATCACACCCAGTACTGACCGGCAGTCATATCCCCTCCTCCATTCATCTCACCCAGTACTGACCATCAGTCATATCCCCTCCTCCATTCATCTCACCCAGTACTGACCGGCAGTCATATCCCCTCCTCCATTCATCACACCCAGTACTGACCGGCAGTCATATCCCCTCCTCCATTCATCTCACCCAGTACTGACCATCAGTCATATCCCCTCCTCCATTCATCTCACCCAGTACTGACCAGCAGTCATATCCCCTCCTCCATTCATCTCACCCAGTACTGACCAGCAGTCATATCCCCTCCTCCATTCATCACACCCAGTACTGACCGGCAGTCATATCCCCTCCTCCATTCATCTCACCCAGTACTGACCAGCAGTCATACCCCCTCCTCCATTCATCACACCCAGTACTGACCGGCAGTCATATCCCCTCCTCCATTCATCTTACCCAGTACTGACCATCAGTCATATCCCCCTCCTCCATTCACCTCACCCAGTACTGACCAGCAGTCATATCCCCTCCTCCATTCATCTCACCCAGTACTGACCAGCAGTCATATCCCCTCCTCCATTCATCTCACCCAGTACTGACCAGCAGTCATATCCCCTCCTCCATTCATCTCCCCCAGTACTGACCATCAGTCATATCCCCCCTCCATTCATCTCACCCAGTACTGACCATCAGTCATATCCCCTCCTCCATTCATCTCACCCAGTACTGACCATCAGTCATATCCCCTCCTCCATTCATCTCACCCAGTACTGACCATCAGTCATATCCCCTCCTCCATTCATCTCACCCAGTACTGACCAGCAGTCATATCCCCTCCTCCATTCATCTCACCCAGTACTGACCATCAGTCATATCCCCTCCTCCATTCATCTCCCCCAGTACTGACCATCAGTCATATCCCCTCCTCCATTCATCTCACCCAGTACTGACCGACAGTCATATCCCCTCCTCCATTCATCTCACCCAGTACTGACCAGCAGTCATATCCCCTCCTCCATTCATCTCACCCAGTACTGACCAGCAGTCATATCCCCCCTCCATTCATCTCACCCAGTACTGACCATCAGTCATATCCCCTCCTCCATTCATCACACCCAGTACTGACCATCAGTCATATCCCCACCTCCATTCATCTCACCCAGTACTGACCAGCAGTCATATCCCCTCCTCCATTCACCTCACCCAGTACTGACCAGCAGTCATATCCCCTCCTCCATTCATCTCACCCAGTACTGACCATCAGTCATATCCCCTCCTCCATTCATCTCACCCAGTACTGACCAGCAGTCATATCCCCCCCTCCATTCATCTCACCCAGTACTGACCAGCAGTCATATCCCCCCCTCCATTCATCTCACCCAGTACTGACCAGCAGTCATATCCCCTCCTCCATTCATCTCACCCAGTACTGACCAGCAGTCATATCCCCTCCTCCATTCATCTCACCCAGTACTGACCAGCAGTCATACCCCCTCCTCCATTCATCTCACCCAGTACTGACCATCAGTCATATCCCCTCCTCCATTCATCTCACCCAGTACTGACCGGCAGTCATATCCCCTCCTCCATTCATCACACCCAGTACTGACCGGCAGACATATCCCCTCCTCCATTCACCTCACCCAGTACTGACCAGCAGTCATATCCCCTCCTCCATTCATCACACCCAGTACTGACCGGCAGTCATATCCCCTCCTCCATTCATCTCACCCAGTACTGACCAGCAGTCATATCCCCTCCTCCATTCATCTCACCCAGTACTGAACAGCAGTCATATCCCCCCCTCCATTCATCTCACCCAGTACTGACCATCAGTCGTATCCCCTCCTCCATTCATCTCACCCAGTACTGACCAGCAGTCATATCCCCTCCTCCATTCATCTCACCCAGTACTGACCATCAGTCATATCCCCTCCTCCATTCATCTCACCCAGTACTGACCATCAGTCATATCCCCTCCTCCATTCACCTCACCCAGTACTGACCATCAGTCATATCCCCTCCTCCATTCATCTCACCCAGTACTGACCATCAGTCATATCCCCTCCTCCATTCATCTCACCCAATACTGACCATCAGTCATATCCCCTCCTCCATTCATCACACCCAGTACTGACCATCAGTCATATCCCCACCTCCATTCATCTCACCCAGTACTGACCAGCAGTCATATCCCCCCTCCATTCATCTCACCCAGTACTGACCATCAGTCATATCCCCTCCTCCATTCATCACACCCAGTACTGACCATCAGTCATATCCCCTCCTCCATTCATCTCACCCAGTACTGACCAGCAGTCATATCCCCTCCTCCATTCACCTCACCCAGTACTGACCATCAGTCATATCCCCTCCTCCATTCATCTCACCCAGTACTGACCAGCAGTCATATCCCCCCCTCCATTCATCTCACCCAGTACTGACCAGCAGTCATATCCCCCCCTCCATTCATCTCACCCAGTACTGACCAGCAGTCATATCCCCTCCTCCATTCATCTCACCCAGTACTGACCAGCAGTCATATCCCCCCCTCCATTCATCTCACCCAGTACTGACCAGCAGTCATATCCCCTCCTCCATTCATCTCACCCAGTACTGACCAGCAGTCATATCCCCTCCTCCATTCATCTCACCCAGTACTGACCAGCAGTCATATCCCCCCCTCCATTCATCTCACCCAGTACTGACCAGCAGTCATATCCCCCCCTCCATTCATCTCACCCAGTACTGACCAGCAGTCATATCCCCTCCTCCATTCATCACACCCAGTACTGACCATCAGTCATATCCCCTCCTCCATTCATCTCACCCAGTACTGACCAGCAGTCATACCCCCTCCTCCATTCATCTCACCCAGTACTGGCCAGCAGTCATATCCCCTCCTCCATTCATCACACCCAGTACTGACCATCAGTCATATCCCCTCCTCCATTCATCTCACCCAGTACTGACCAGCAGTCATACCCCCTCCTCCATTCATCTCACCCAGTACTGACCAGCAGTCATATCCCCTCCTCCATTCATCTCACCCAGTACTGACCAGCAGTCATATCCCCTCCTCCATTCATCTCACCCAGTACTGACCAGCAGTCATATCCCCTCCTCCATTCATCTCACCCAGTACTGACCAGCAGTCATACCCCCTCCTCCATTCATCTCACCCAGTACTGACCATCAGTCATATCCCCTCCTCCATTCATCTCACCCAGTACTGACCGGCAGTCATATCCCCTCCTCCATTCATCACACCCAGTACTGACCGGCAGTCATATCCCCTCCTCCATTCACCTCACCCAGTACTGACCAGCAGTCATATCCCCTCCTCCATTCATCACACCCAGTACTGACCGGCAGTCATATCCCCCCCTCCATTCATCTCACCCAGTACTGACCAGCAGTCATATCCCCCCTCCATTCATCTCACCCAGTACTGAACAGCAGTCATATCCCCTCCTCCATTCATCACACCCAGTACTGACCAGCAGTCATATCCCCTCCTCCATTCATCACACCCAGTACTGACCAGCAGTCATATCCCCTCCTCCATTCATCTCACCCAGTACTGACCAGCAGTCATATCCCCTCCTCCATTCATCTCACCCAGTACTGACCAGCAGTCATATCCCCTCCTCCATTCACCTCACCCAGTACTGACCATCAGTCATATCCCCCCCTCCATTCATCTCACCCAGTACTGACCATCAGTCATATCCCCTCCTCCATTCACCTCACCCAGTACTGACCAGCAGTCATATCCCCCCCTCCATTCATCTCACCCAGTACTGACCATCAGTCATATCCCCTCCTCCATTCACCTCACCCAGTACTGACCGACAGTCATATCCCCTCCTCCATTCATCTCACCCAGTACTGACCATCAGTCATATCCCCTCCTCCATTCACCTCACCCAGTACTGACCGACAGTCATATCCCCTCCTCCATTCATCTCACACAGTACTGACCATCAGTCATATCCCCTCCTCCATTCATCTCACCCAGTACTGACCAGCAGTCATATCCCCTCCTCCATTCATCTCACCCAGTACTGACCATCAGTCATATCCCCTCCTCCATTCATCTCACCCAGTACTGACCATCAGTCATATCCCCTCCTCCATTCATCACACCCAGTACTGACCAGCAGTCATATCCCCTCCTCCATTCATCACACCCAGTACTGACCATCAGTCATATCCCCTCCTCCATTCATCTCACCCAGTACTGACCATCAGTCATATCCCCTCCTCCATTCATCTCACCCAGTACTGACCAGCAGTCATATCCCCTCCTCCATTCATCTCACCCAGTACTGACCAGCAGTCATATCCCCTCCTCCATTCATCACACCCAGTACTGACCATCAGTCATATCCCCTCCTCCATTCATCTCACCCAGTACTGACCAGCAGTCATATCCCCTCCTCCATTCATCTCACCCAGTACTGACCAGCAGACATATCCCCCCCTCCATTCATCTCACCCAGTACTGACCAGCAGTCATATCCCCCCCTCCATTCATCTCACCCAGTACTGACCATCAGTCATATCCCCTCCTCCATTCATCTCACCCAGTACTGACCAGCAGTCATATCCCCTCCTCCATTCATCTCACCCAGTACTGACCGGCAGTCATATCCCCTCCTCCATTCATCTCACCCAGTACTGACCATCAGTCATATCCCCTCCTCCATTCATCTCACCCAGTACTGACCATCAGTCATATCCCCCCCTCCATTCATCTCACCCAGTACTGACCAGCAGTCATATCCCCTCCTCCATTCATCTCACCCAGTACTGACCAGCAGTCATACCCCCTCCTCCATTCATCTCACCCAGTACTGACCATCAGTCATATCCCCTCCTCCATTCATCTCACCCAGTACTGACCGGCAGTCATATCCCCTCCTCCATTCATCACACCCAGTACTGACCGGCAGACATATCCCCTCCTCCATTCACCTCACCCAGTACTGACCAGCAGTCATATCCCCTCCTCCATTCATCACACCCAGTACTGACCGGCAGTCATATCCCCTCCTCCATTCATCTCACCCAGTACTGACCAGCAGTCATATCCCCTCCTCCATTCATCTCACCCAGTACTGAACAGCAGTCATATCCCCCCCTCCATTCATCTCACCCAGTACTGACCATCAGTCGTATCCCCTCCTCCATTCATCTCACCCAGTACTGACCAGCAGTCATATCCCCTCCTCCATTCATCTCACCCAGTACTGACCATCAGTCATATCCCCTCCTCCATTCATCTCACCCAGTACTGACCATCAGTCATATCCCCTCCTCCATTCACCTCACCCAGTACTGACCATCAGTCATATCCCCTCCTCCATTCATCTCACCCAGTACTGACCATCAGTCATATCCCCTCCTCCATTCATCTCACCCAATACTGACCATCAGTCATATCCCCTCCTCCATTCATCACACCCAGTACTGACCATCAGTCATATCCCCACCTCCATTCATCTCACCCAGTACTGACCAGCAGTCATATCCCCCCTCCATTCATCTCACCCAGTACTGACCATCAGTCATATCCCCTCCTCCATTCATCACACCCAGTACTGACCATCAGTCATATCCCCTCCTCCATTCATCTCACCCAGTACTGACCAGCAGTCATATCCCCTCCTCCATTCACCTCACCCAGTACTGACCATCAGTCATATCCCCTCCTCCATTCATCTCACCCAGTACTGACCAGCAGTCATATCCCCCCCTCCATTCATCTCACCCAGTACTGACCAGCAGTCATATCCCCCCCTCCATTCATCTCACCCAGTACTGACCAGCAGTCATATCCCCTCCTCCATTCATCTCACCCAGTACTGACCAGCAGTCATATCCCCCCCTCCATTCATCTCACCCAGTACTGACCAGCAGTCATATCCCCTCCTCCATTCATCTCACCCAGTACTGACCAGCAGTCATATCCCCTCCTCCATTCATCTCACCCAGTACTGACCAGCAGTCATATCCCCCCCTCCATTCATCTCACCCAGTACTGACCAGCAGTCATATCCCCCCCTCCATTCATCTCACCCAGTACTGACCAGCAGTCATATCCCCTCCTCCATTCATCACACCCAGTACTGACCATCAGTCATATCCCCTCCTCCATTCATCTCACCCAGTACTGACCAGCAGTCATACCCCCTCCTCCATTCATCTCACCCAGTACTGGCCAGCAGTCATATCCCCTCCTCCATTCATCACACCCAGTACTGACCATCAGTCATATCCCCTCCTCCATTCATCTCACCCAGTACTGACCAGCAGTCATACCCCCTCCTCCATTCATCTCACCCAGTACTGACCAGCAGTCATATCCCCTCCTCCATTCATCTCACCCAGTACTGACCAGCAGTCATATCCCCTCCTCCATTCATCTCACCCAGTACTGACCA
The DNA here is from genome assembly GCF_037356315.1 of Lithobates pipiens. NCBI lineage: Eukaryota > Metazoa > Chordata > Amphibia > Anura > Ranidae > Lithobates > Lithobates pipiens. Next base: position 72,951 of record NW_027507801.1, read on the forward strand.
GCAGTCATATCCCCTCCTCCATTCATCTCACCCAGTACTGACCAGCAGTCATACCCCCTCCTCCATTCATCTCACCCAGTACTGACCATCAGTCATATCCCCTCCTCCATTCATCTCACCCAGTACTGACCGGCAGTCATATCCCCTCCTCCATTCATCACACCCAGTACTGACCGGCAGTCATATCCCCTCCTCCATTCACCTCACCCAGTACTGACCAGCAGTCATATCCCCTCCTCCATTCATCACACCCAGTACTGACCGGCAGTCATATCCCCCCCTCCATTCATCTCACCCAGTACTGACCAGCAGTCATATCCCCCCTCCATTCATCTCACCCAGTACTGAACAGCAGTCATATCCCCTCCTCCATTCATCACACCCAGTACTGACCAGCAGTCATATCCCCTCCTCCATTCATCACACCCAGTACTGACCAGCAGTCATATCCCCTCCTCCATTCATCTCACCCAGTACTGACCAGCAGTCATATCCCCTCCTCCATTCATCTCACCCAGTACTGACCAGCAGTCATATCCCCTCCTCCATTCACCTCACCCAGTACTGACCATCAGTCATATCCCCTCCTCCATTCACCTCACCCAGTACTGACCATCAGTCATATCCCCTCCTCCATTCATCACACCCAGTACTGACCAGCAGTCATATCCCCCCCTCCATTCATCTCACCCAGTACTGACCAGCAGTCATATCCCCCCCTCCATTCATCTCACCCAGTACTGACCATCAGTCATATCCCCTCCTCCATTCACCTCACCCAGTACTGACCGACAGTCATATCCCCTCCTCCATTCATCTCACCCAGTACTGACCATCAGTCATATCCCCTCCTCCATTCACCTCACCCAGTACTGACCGACAGTCATATCCCTCCTCCATTCATCTCACCCAGTACTGACCATCAGTCATATCCCCTCCTCCATTCATCTCACACAGTACTGACCATCAGTCATATCCCCTCCTCCATTCATCTCACCCAGTACTGACCAGCAGTCATATCCCCTCCTCCATTCATCTCACCCAGTACTGACCATCAGTCATATCCCCTCCTCCATTCATCTCACCCAGTACTGACCATCAGTCATATCCCCTCCTCCATTCATCACACCCAGTACTGACCAGCAGTCATATCCCCTCCTCCATTCATCACACCCAGTACTGACCATCAGTCATATCCCCTCCTCCATTCATCTCACCCAGTACTGACCATCAGTCATATCCCCTCCTCCATTCATCTCACCCAGTACTGACCAGCAGTCATATCCCCTCCTCCATTCATCTCACCCAGTACTGACCAGCAGTCATATCCCCTCCTCCATTCATCACACCCAGTACTGACCATCAGTCATATCCCCTCCTCCATTCATCTCACCCAGTACTGACCAGCAGTCATATCCCCTCCTCCATTCATCTCACCCAGTACTGACCAGCAGACATATCCCCCCCTCCATTCATCTCACCCAGTACTGACCAGCAGTCATATCCCCCCCTCCATTCATCTCACCCAGTACTGACCATCAGTCATATCCCCTCCTCCATTCATCTCACCCAGTACTGACCAGCAGTCATATCCCCTCCTCCATTCATCTCACCCAGTACTGACCGGCAGTCATATCCCCTCCTCCATTCATCTCACCCAGTACTGACCATCAGTCATATCCCCTCCTCCATTCATCTCACCCAGTACTGACCATCAGTCATATCCCCTCCTCCATTCATCTCACCCAGTACTGACCAGCAGTCATACCCCTCCTCCATTCACCTCACCCAGTACTGACCAGCAGACATATCCCCCCCTCCATTCATCTCACCCAGTACTGACCAGCAGTCATATCCCCTCCTCCATTCACCTCACCCAGTACTGACCGGCAGTCATATCCCCTCCTCCATTCATCTCACCCAGTACTGACCAGCAGTCATATCCCCCCCTCCATTCATCTCACCCAGTACTGACCAGCAGTCATATCCCCTCCTCCATTCATCTCACCCAGTACTGACCAGCAGTCATACCCCTCCTCCATTCATCTCACCCAGTACTGACCGGCAGTCATATCCCCTCCTCCATTCATCTCACCCAGTACTGACCATCAGTCATATCCCCTCCTCCATTCATCTCACCCAGTACTGACCAGCAGTCATATCCCCCCCTCCATTCACCTCACCCAGTACTGACCAGCAGTCATATCCCCTCCTCCATTCATCTCACCCAG
>NW_027507802.1:0-22500 GCF_037356315.1 Lithobates pipiens
AAACGCACCTCCCAACTGAAATGCATTTAAAATGCATCAAAATCCACCCGCGTTGCGTTTTTTGAATCATGTGACTCATGAAAAACACTTCCTAAGGCGTTTTCAGTGGCCGTTTTTGATACTATTTTCAGCCGATGATTTTGGGCGGCCGAAATTTCGGTACATCACTAAAAATATTAAAAAAAGCCTTTAATGAGATTTTCGTAGATTTCCATCCTCCTGTTTACGGTTTGCTGTGAAACGTCGCAAAAAAACGGACGATCGCTTATTACGTAATTATTAATAAAGTCCTCTGACCCAGCGATCTGATTATATGTATGACCGATTATCTTAAAAATCGTAGAAGGAGATGTCTCTGCAGTTTGCCTGCTGAGAGTCGGCTTCACACTAGTTATTCCTCCATTTGGACTTCTGGGGTCATTTCTAAAGGTTGGAATCGCTGATTTCTTCATCATTTTACTTTAATTGAATCAAATGTCAATTTGAAGATTTGATAAAGTTTTGGGCATTTTCACTACAGGCAAAAATAATACGGTGGGGGGGGGTGGTCTCCAAACTTTCTATACTCAGTGCCAGTCTGCTGTCCTTCATACTTTGGGGAGGGCGGCGTCTGTGGCTGGTGGGGATAGGAAATGTCCTGTATTCTGTGGGAGAAAACAATACCTGAGGCGTGGTGGTTAGCAAGGCCAGATCCGGTGGGGGGGGGGGGGGGGGGGGGGTTGGGGTTTGCTTAGCCCTCCAGATTTTGGTCTGTGCGCACTCCCCTGGTGTGGGTGGGAGGGATAGCGCCCCATCGCCGGTGTGAGTGGGAGGGATAGCGCCCCGTCGCTGGTGTGAGTGGGGAGGGATAGCACCCCGTCGCTGGTGTGAGTGGGGAGGGATAGCGCCCCGTCGCTGGTGTGAGTGGGGAGGGATAGCACCCCGTCGCTGGTGTGAGTGGGGAGGGATAGCGCCCCGTCGCTGGTGTGACCCCCATCGCTGGTGTGAGTGGGAGGGATAGCGCCCCATCGCCGGTGTGAGTGGGGAGGGATAGCGCCCCATCGCCGGTGTGAGTGGGAGGGATAGCGCCCCATCGCCGGTGTGAGTGGGAGGGATAGCGCCCCATCGCCGGTGTGAGTGGGAGGGATAGCGCCCCATCGCCGGTGTGAGTGGGAGGGATAGCGCCCCATCGCCGGTGTGAGTGGGAGGGATAGCACCCCATCGCCGGTGTGAGTGGGAGGGATAGCGCCCCATCGCCAGTGTGACCCCCATCGCCGGTGTGAGTGGGAGGGATAGCGCCCCATCGCCGGTGTGAGTGGGAGGGATAGCGCCCCATCGCTGGTGTGAGTGGGAGGGATAGCGCCCCATCGCTGGTGTGAGTGGGGAGGGTTAGCGCCCCGTCGCTGGTGTGAGTGGGGAGGGTTAGCGCCCCGTCGCTGGTGTGAGTGGGAGGGATAGCGCCCCATCGCTGGTGTGAGTGTGGAGGGAGAGCGCCCCATCGCCGGTGTGAGTGGGAGGGATAGCGCCCCATCGCCGGTGTGAGTGGGGAGGGATAGCGCCCCATCGCTGGTGTGAGTGGGGAGGGATAGCGCCCCGTCGCTGGTGTGAGTGGGGAGGGTTAGCGCCCCGTCGCTGGTGTGAGTGGGGAGGGTTAGCGCCCCGTCGCTGGTGTGAGTGGGAGGGATAGCGCCCCGTCGCTGGTGTGAGTGGGAGGGAGAGCGCCCCGTCGCTGGTGTGAGTGGGGAGGGAGAGCGCCCCATCGCCGGTGTGAGTGGGGAGGGATAGCGCCCCATCGCTGGTGTGAGTGGGGAGGGTTAGCGCCCCATCTCTGGTGTGAGTGGGAGGAGTAGTGCCCCAAGGGCTGGATAAAGGATAGAAAAGGGCCACATCCGGCCCCTGAACAGCAGTTTGGGGACCCCCTGTCCTGGATCAATCAGCTTTATTCTGGAAATCAAGCTCCTACTGTATAAAAATGCATATTTGCTGATCTCCCGCGTTCCCCATACTTTGAGGCAGTGTTAGAGCTCCACCTAAAGGCACAATGAGGAATTGCAGTCATAACCTGAATGTGCCATTTGTCTGCAGTCATACACCCAGTACAGTCAAGATGGCGGCTCTGTTGCCGCCGTTGGGAAATGGTGGAAGTTTGTGGTTTAACGTTTGCTCAGATGTTTCGCCATAATCCGTTTCCTGTTTTGATATCATTCCGCACAGAAGATAGATGGAGGGTTCGTTTTGAGAGGAAGTTGAGCCTCCAGCCATCCGCACATTGTAGATCTGCAGGCCGCCTGTTGTATTTTCAATGATAAGGGAAAGCTGAGAGACAACGAGGCCAATAAATAATAATATGAACCAATCGGCATTATGTGGCTCCCCTGCCGGAGCACCGGCCCTCAGTGGTTGAATATCTGGCTGTGCCGCCCCATCACACGACGGGTCTCGTCCCCCCATAATGCACCTGGGGCCTTCCCTGCTCCGCTCCCCACATGACCCGCGGGGGTGTGGAAGGGACCAGCATGGAGTTTTCGGGGTCTGAGGTGTGAAGTGATGGTGGTCCTCATAGTGACGTCCCATGGACAAATATGGTGGAGCTGCCAGATCTGATGCATTTTCTGGTTTAACATTTGCCAGGAGCATCACCAGCTTCTAAAATTCTGGATGCACGCGGCTAAAAACCGAAACAGACAGTTTTTATTTATTTTTTAATTCGAGTAATGTGGCTTGTGTTTCTGCATTGAAGTCAGTAGGATGTGTTTTTTGCATTGAAGTCAATGGGATGCAGCACGCCATTATCGGCACTTTTTTTTTTTCTCTATCCCTATTAATAGCCCTTGTGTGTCCTTTACCCATAAATGTTTTATATCAGAAAGAAACTGGTTCAACTGCTCCTTTCCTGTCCACCCTGGTGTTCCTTTTAAATGGTTCTGAATGTTTGGTGGGGTGATGGGAAGGATCAGCAATTATGTACCTGTTGTTTACAGTGGTCACATGACCAGAAGTTGGCCCCATGAGCTCACACTCTTTATTCCGGATGGAGAGTTGTCTGACGCGCAGTCTTTGTGTCTGGGCGCGGGCAGTGAGCGCATTCTCGGCACATAAACAATGGCTGCCCAGTGATGTGCGGCATGTGGGCATTAAAGCCTCACCCATTTGCTGCCAAGCGTATGTGTTAGGTGGTCCCTTCCTTATTCCGTTCACATTTTTAGTATTTGTCCCATTTTTCAATCCCATGTCTTCAGTCTGGACACAGGAGGGATGCCCTGGGCTCACGTGAAGTGGGTTGGATGATGCTGGGAGTCATTGAACTCGGAGGCTCAAGGGAGGACAGGGTGAGGAGTGGAGAGTGTGAATGAATGCTTTGGGGACATTTTAAACCCCTTTCCCATGAACGGTAAACCCCCCATGATTGGGGATCACACGAGCCCCTCCTCCCTCCATAGGCTGTAGGGGGCGCTCACACCGGGTCACATTAAGGTACTCGCAGAGCTGCATTCATTTGTGTCGGCTTATATTTTTCTGTCCAGAAAGTTTCTCTTTCACCTTCAGGGGATTAAATCTAAAATATATTTGTATGGAAGTGTGTGAGATATTAAAGTGGACCTATCACATTCCGGGAGCAGACATGGCTGAGATATTAATTGCCTTTGTGATGTCATCGTTACTTTGTGATGTCACCATTCTTGGGACAGGCTGCTCTGATGGCGATGAAATCGCTGTTGTAAGCAGGTGGCGGCTCATTGGACTCTCTGAGATAAATGCAGATGAAATAGAGAAGAAGGTTTGCTACAAATGGAAAGTGTTGTAAAAGCCCCTGGCGGGGCGGGGGTGGGGGTGGGGGGGGGCTGGGGCTGGGGCATGGAGCACCTGGTTCCAGTCTGATCCAGTGGTGGGGTGGCTGCTATGCCAGCATGGTCAGGAGGGTGCCCATTCCTCCCACCATCCTGTTCAGAAGTAGGGATGAGCTTTGGCCTGAACCTGGAAAGAAGCTCAGTGCTGCCCCCTCCCCCCCATACTCAAAGCGTCCCATTCTGTGTGGTTGCTAAACTATCATTCCTTCCACCACTGTTTGGTTTTGCTGCTCAAAAATAGGGATGAGCTTTGGCCTAAACCTGTAAGGAAAGGGTTAGTGCCGGCCCAATCAGATGTGCACGGGGCATTTGCTGCACGCACACCAAGGGTCTTATTCTGAGCCGGGCTGTGATTGCCAAGCTAGTTTGGTTGAATGCGCACACATTCCTCTCACTGCTGTTCTACCACATTGCTCGGAAGTAGGGATAAGCTCAGCCGTGTTCACATGGAACACGTGCAGAGCCCGCCAGGAAGTCGGTGCAGCGCTGCGCTAATCACAGGCAGTGAGACATTGCCCCCGATGTGCGGCTGCAGAGATCGGGCAATGTCTCACTGCCTGTGATTAGCGCAGCGCTGCGCTGACTTCCTGGCGGCCTCTACACATGTTCCATGCGAACACGCCTGAGCTCATCCCTATTTAGAAGAAGGGATGAGCTTCAGTCAAAAACCTGGAAGGAAGCGGTTAGTTCAAGCTTAATCAGCTCCACCCCAGGGGTGGCCACTTGCCTCCCCATAGCTGCATGTACACAAAGGGGTGGGGCTTGTGACATCATACTTTCCTAGGGGTTGGGAAAATTGTCATACTGTAATTTTCCATTCCTGGATCCTCATCCTGACAGCCTACTGATGGGATGGGATGGGAGAGTAGAGCTAACCTAGGACGAAATGCTGTGATCCAGAAATATGGAAAATGATCATCACACTTCCTGGAATGTTCCTTTGCTGGATGTTCAGCATGCCAGTCCAGGTTGCCCCCATTAGTAGGCTGACATGGTGTGTGCCAGGAAACTAAGTTGGATGTGACCATTAGGGGTGATTGTAGACCGTGCACGGGGGGGGGGGCACAGATAAACATCTCAGCACACTATGGAGAGAAGGTGAGGGCAGACACCGCACACAGGGTGGGTGGGGGTTATGGCAGAAGCACAACAGGGATGGATGTGAGGCTGACACTTCACTGTACACACCAACCACGTGGCCCATGAAGATGTAGTGATGGGAAGGTCCAAGGAGCGAGTGGTGTAGTGCTGTACCTCCCCCATTGGAAGACCATCAATTGGGCTTCAGCCCAGGGAGGAGCTAGCAGCCAGCAGAAATAATGAAAAGTGCTTTTCTTCTGTACTGCAGCTACAGCTCAGAACAGGACCAAGTGCTGCTATGATTGCTTTGGGCTATTTAACAGATTTTTTTTAATTTTTTTATTTTTTATTTAAGTAGCGGTGATACTTCTTCCTTTACCTTTAACCACCCGGGCCAACTGGCATGTTATACATTCATGACAGCAGAGGTGTTACCTAGGCTTCCTAGTCATGTAATCCCAGTGATTGGCTGTCATAGTGAACACGAGCCCATCCCACTGGCTACTGACCATAAAGAGTGGCAGTGTGTCACCGAGTGGGCATGCTCCCAGAACAGCGCCCCCCCCAGCTATAGGTATAGATGTGCCAGCTCAGCATTTAAGCTCACCGCTGTGCTGCCATATCTATGCGAGCAGCTGGCATTAAGGGGTTAATATCTGTCAGGTATGTGATTGATGTGATTGGTTTATTGATACATTGAATACGAAGCTCTTGGTATATAAGCTATTCTGGCAATGTCTCCGCCCTCGTCCAGCCGGCTCCGCCCCTCTATAATAAATCTTCTCGCTACGACACTTGAATTTGTTTCCGGTTTGCACTTACGCCGGACAACTCGCTGTCCACACATTTCTATGCAAAGACTTTCACATTCTCGGGGGGAGGGGAGGGGGGGTCCTTCAAATCTCTTCATACCGATGAAGGTCTTTTTTATTAAGTCTTAATAGCGGGACGGTTTTGTAAGTAACTTCAATCACTGTAATTAATTTTTTGGGATATTAACACTGCCAGGGGAAATTATTCCTCGTCTTCTTCTGATCTCCTCTGTATATTTATGAATGGATGAGAGGCTGCCAAGGTGTATATATGATCTCAGAAGAACCAAAGAAGAAATGGATTCATCGTTATTATACTTTGTATCGTTTTGTAGTCTCATTTATCTTTCTGATTAAACCGTCTGTCGCAGTGCTGCTTGTATCGTTTGTTTCAAATATAATTAGTATTTTGTCTGATGGTGATTTTTGTCAATTATTTGTATTTTCTTTATTTCTGCAACTAAAACTGCACTGCTGACCTCCGACCTCCGCTCAAGTCTTGTACAGGCTCCTCCCCTCATCCTACCCACAGCACCACTTGTTAAAATCTGACTCCTCCCCTTCAGTCTTGCGCAGGTGTACCGGCTCCTCCCCTCCAGTCTTTTAGGGGCTCCTCCCCTCATCCTGCTCACAGCACCAGTTGTTAAGCTTAACTCCGCCCCTCCAGTCTTGCACAGGTGTACCGGCTCCGCCCATCCAGTCTTGCACAGGTGAACCAGCTCCGCCCATCTAGTCTTGCACAGGTGTACCGGCACCTCCCATCCAGTCTTGCACAGGTGTACCGGCACCTCCCATCCAGTCTTGCACAGGTGTACCGGCACCTCCCATCCAGTCTTGCACAGGTGTACCGGCACCTCCCATCCAGTCTTGCACAGGTGTACCGGCACCTCCCATCCAGTCTTGCACAGGTGTACCGGCACCTCCCATCCAGTCTTGCACAGGTGTACCGGCTCCGCCCATCCAGTCTTGCACAGGTGTACCGGCTCCGCCCATCCAGTCTTGCACAGGTGTACCGGCACCTCCCATCCAGTCTTGCACAGGTGTACCGGCTCCGCCCATCCAGTCTTGCACAGGTGTACCGGCTCCTCCCCTCCAGTCTTGTACAGGCTCCTCACCTCATCCTGCTCACAGAGCCACTTGTTAAACCTGACTCCGCCCCTCAGTCTTGCACAGGTGCACTGGCTCCTCCCTTCCTCCCACTCACACCACCACTTGTTAAGCCTAACTCCGCCCTCCCCTTCAGTCTTGCACAGGTGCAGCGGCTCCTCTCCTGGACAGAAATGGCTTCCTCTGATTTCAATGCACACTGTGAGTTTCTCACAACGTGCATTAGAAACTGCAGCCAGTCAGAGCCCCGCCCCTTTGATTGATTGGATTTCAGTTTTTCAATCATGGGGGCGTTACCTATGCAAATTAAGCCTGCTTAGGAACACCCACTCCTCCAGACTGACTCCACCCATCAAGGTCTTTTGATATTTGCACAATGCCTCCTAAGAGCCCCCCCCATTGCCTACATCAAGACTGAGATTTCTTGAGGATTCTATGTATAGCCCCTCCCCCCCCCCCCAGCCCTGATCTGCCTGCATAGAGAAGCACAGAGACCCGGCTCTGACATCAACTCCATTTAAAATAAAGACATAATGAAAACAAGAAAAAGTTTTAATTATTCCACAGCCATGTTGATGGGGGGGGGGGGGGGGAGGGTGCAAAATGTAAGAAAATTAAAAACTAAAGGCAAAACTTTTTTTTTTTAGTTTGGGAGTGGAGAGGGATTATAACCCCTGCCAGTTTTAAGGTAAAAGCCCCAAAAAAGTAATATAGGGAAAATCTTCTAATGGGGACACTGGAGGGCGCCCCCCCCATTCCCTTAATTGGCTGTGGGACAGGAAGTGAAGGGAAATCTCTGCCATGATACATTGCTGGCAAAAAAAAAAAAAAAAATCTGACAGGTGTTACAACCCCCCCCTTTTTTAATTCAGAATTAAAAAAGCAGGTTTGTCTAGAGTTCTACTTTAAACCAGCAATAGAGAGAACCTCTTGGCCATTGAAGATAAAAACCTCCATCTACCGGAAGATGCACTAAAATGCATTAAAGGTTTAGTTCCCATTTGGATTTTTTTCCTGTAAAGCAGAGCCAACACCGGCCACCTCCCCCATCCCCCGCTATACTTACCTGCTGGGGATGCTCACCTGCTTTCTTCTCTGTAAGCCCTTCGTGAACGGACCAGAACTCTTCTGATTGGTCAGCACCGCCCCAGAAGCGCCGAGGGTGTACCAGCTGACAGCTCGGCTACCCCCGGAGGTAAGTACGGCTTCTCTGATGGTTTTTCCTGTAGTGTGAAGTGCATCTAAAGTGAAAACACTTCTCAGGTTTGGACTGAGTTGGGTTAGACCTGTCAGGTTTTAGGTGTTTTCTGTGTCCCCCACTGGGGAGACGCCTCATCTCCGGCAAAGGAAGTGACGGGAAATCCATTTTACAGTTGTCACTAGAAAATAAAAAGGACAAATCTTCCAATGGGAACACCTGCAGTGTATCAAGTATCAAGAGCATTTCCCCCTCACTTCCTGTCAAGTCTCTGGGACAGGAAGTGAAGTGTAATCTCCCCAACGGGACACAGAAAACAAAACTGATGGGTTTTAACCCTTTCCTTACTCTATGCAAGGCTGAAAACAAGATTTTTGGGGGAGTTTTCTGGTATCTTTCTTCTTGGGGCTTCACTTTCTTCTACACCAACCCCCCCCCCCCATGCTGACACCCTTACTGCCAATGAGTGGCATTTTTGGTAGCAGGTGGGGGGGGGGGGGGGGGGGGTTAGCTTCAGGCAGCCTGTGGTGGGCGGGTAGAGATTAGCGCCAAGGAGCCGGTGATGGGTGGGCAGGCAGGGGTCAGTGCTAGGAGGAATAGATGGATGGGTGGAGATTAGCTCCAGGACCCTGTGATGGGTGGTTGAGTAGGGATTGGCTGCGAGGAATGAGTAGTTGGGCGGAGATTAGCTCCAGGACCCTGTGATGGGAGAGCTGGCGCCACGCGGTGGGAGGAGCCTTCATAACAAAATGACTCTAGAATCAGAGGGGTGTAAAGACCAGAATTTAATATTTACTTTGTCTATCAAAACAAAAACAAACATTGTAATAAAGGAAAATGTTACAGTGTAAAATATGATAAAAAATATAGCAGATAATAAATATCCACCTGAACATATAATGATGACCGCACACGGCCAGCTTGGGTTAGAATCCCCCAGACATTACTAGTAGAGTGCTGAGGGCAGATGGACATATTTTGCTGGTCTGACTGATCAAAAATGAAATTCAATGGAGTCGATTTACTAAAACTGGAGAGTGAAAAAATCTGGTGCAGCTTTACAAAGCAACCAATCAGCTTCCTTCCAGGTTTTATTGTCAAAGCTGAATTGAAGAAGCCGATTGGCTGCGCCAGATTCTGCACTCTCCAGTTTTAGTAAATCTGCCCCTCAGTGTGCCGACTGCACACAGCACAACCTGAGAACTAACACAACACAGCGCTACTGCCCCCTGCTGGTCAGTCTAAAAGAAACATGGAGATCACCTTTCAACTTTATTGTATCTTTTTTTTTTATATATAAAGTATGGAGCGTTCCTTCAAAGAATTCTAAATGTACAAACTGCACGTCTGCATTGAAAATTTTACATAAACTGAAAGTTCATCGTTTTACTTTTCCAAACTAAGATATTTCTACATATGTTTCAAATTAAGACTGAATCCACACATTCTGCGTTTCTTCCTCTGTATTTACAATGCGGCAATCCACAGCAACCAATCAGAACTTACTCACATACACGGAGTGATGGAACCCGCTTGTTGCTCTTTGCGCCACATTAAAGCAACGGTCCCGATTGGTCCACGGTCGGCCCCATTGCCATATACAGGTTGGCATTCATGCCAGACATCCCCCAGCTCCTGTATTGGTAATGCCTTTTCCAAACGTCTGCACAGTTTGGAGGTGAATGCACGTTCTTAAAGCAGAGCTCCACCCAAAAGGGGAAGCTCTGCTTATCTGCCTCCGCCAAAAGGAGCATTGCTTTCTATCAACGCAGCGTGTCCCTTGTGCTGCTGGCTCCCGATCCCCCCACTGTGATTGTCACCCCCCCCCATCCGCAACATGCAGAACCAGCACTGGGTTCATTCCATAAAACAACACTCTGTACTCAGCAGTGTGGCAGATTCTGATTGGCTGTTCTGGATTGCTGCTCACTGTTGGACTCAAAGTTGTGTTCACCAATCACAAGCTCTTAAATTATGAAAAAAAAAATATATTATCATCAACATAAGGGATAGTGCTTACCACCAATGAAATGTGTCCCTTGTGCTGCTGGCTCCTGCTTTAGTTGAAATTCTCAGATGATCGTCTCTCTCTCTCTCTCTCTCTCTCCCCCTCCCTCTCCCCCCTTTTCCTCCTACTCCCGCCACCGCCTTCTTGAAGTGCAGCAGGGGTTAATAGATCAGAGGGCCCAATCAAGAGTGCTGCCTATGCCCGCCCCTTTCTGCCCGCCTCCTATACTATTACCTTGTATGGATTAAAAAACAATCTATGAATGGAGAAAGCTAACCTTTCCTTCATAGATTGATTTTCATTGGTAGAGGTTCTACTACAGCTGCTGTGAATGGAGGAGGGGACGTAAAGGGCGGGCACAGTCGGCGCTCTTGACGACTGCATCTATTAACCCCTGCTGTACCAGAAGATTGTGCCGATTGGAGGAGGATTTCTAGTAACATGGGAGCCAGCAGCACACATCAGACTGATAATAAGTGCTGTCCCTTGTACTGATATTTTTATTTTTAATTTAATATTGAGTCGCCCTCCAAGCAGACTAAGTGCCAGTATCCGGACAGGGGCCCGTCCTATAACCTGGAAGGGTCGGTGCATCTAGGAAGAAATAGCTGACGGCACTCTGGTAAAAAGTCAACCCGGGTGTAACTTTGTTTTCTCCTCCTTTGTATTTTATCAAAAATAAGACTACGAGGAAACGCGTCGGTGGAGGGGGTAGTGGTGGTTCACAGATGGGGACTCTGCTGGTCCAGAACAATAAATAAAATAAATGGTTTTCTTCTTGATGGTACAGCTGCTGCACTCCAGTGAGACTGGGAAACTTCGGATGGATGAAGATACTCCGGAATACAGAGAATAGACCGCCGGACTTCACACGTGGTGTCCGTCCAAAACCAGGAACATCAAACAATAAAAAAAAGTAGGTGGTAAAGTCCGCAGTCTCTGTGTAAATATTTAGTGATCCCTGCCCGCTGCCCATTAGGGATCGCAGGGCATAACGAGTTTGATTTTCTGCATGTGGGCGCGAGAGCATTTGGCAAAGACGCTTTTGATGATCTGCAGAGGAACGTTCTTCCCGCTGAGATAAATCTTATTTTGGCAGTCCGGGAGGCAGGTGGCGGCACCGTCCGTGTCCTCCGCTCTCTTCAGCATCCACACGTAAGCCAGAATGTATCCGGTCATAAAGGCGTCAAAGCCGGCTCTGTGGGTTCCCGCGTCCGACGTGCTGGGGGCTTTCCGCTTAGAGGGCCGTACATGGGGACCCTCATCAATCGCTTTACTGGTCTGATCATCTCTTAGCGACAAATCCGAGTCCACAGTCGCTGGAGGTCCAGTGTGGTCTCCACACTGATTGGAAGAGACTCTCTGTGTGGGCACCTCCTTCGTCTCTGATTGGCCCATAATGGTCTCCTCTGTTAAGCAGTCTTCCTTCTGAGTCTTCATGTTTTCCTGTCCTTTCCCCTCCTCTGGGGTATCAGAAGGGTCCACTAAGGGCACCTTGCTACAAGGGGGTTCCATGCTCCCCAAGTGCTCCTCTCCCTTCTCCTCTTGCTCTGGGGTATCAGAAGGGCCCAGATTGGGCTTTCTACAAGGGGGCTCCATGCTCGCCTCATCATGGGTCTCTTCTTGTGCTGCGGCCTTTTTCCTCTTCCGCCTCTTCTTCTTCTTGTCTGGTCTTCCCTTCTCATCCTCATCGATGATCAGGTCAATGTTGTGGGAGAGAACGCACTTCGACCCGTTGGGGCACCAGCCATACGCCTGCAATACATCGGACATGTTACATATGAGGATGGGCTTATCAGCATGGTATATTACTAACCCCCTCAATAACGGGCACTCTTACCCCCCCCAACCCCCCCCCCCCACCTTCCTGCCCAGGCCAGCTTTCAGCGCTGACGCACTTTGAATGACAATTGCACGGTCATACAACACTGTACTCATGACATTTGTATCATTTTGTTCACACAAATAGGAGATTTTTTTCTTTTTTTGCTAAACAAAAAAGGACTGAAAAAAAATAAAAAAATAAAAAATAAAATAAAAACACACAACAAAAAAAACGTTTTTCCTTTCTAAAATTTGGCAAATAATCATTCTTCATAAATTTCAGCCAAAATTTATTCTGCTCCATTTCTTTGGTGAAAATCCCCCAAATCAGTGATTATTATTTAGTCTATAAAAAAAAAAAAGTTATAGAAACCACAAACTATACATATCCGATAATCGATCAATCCTGATGTACTGGCATCCCATCTCACTTCTTGAGGCTGAAAATGCCCGGGCAGAACAAATAACCCCCCCAAATCACCCCTTTTTGGAAAGTAGATGTTTAGCAAGAGGCGTGTCACAATTTTTTTGGAAAATGCAGAAATTGTTTTTCACAATTCTTTTTTCTTACATCCTGTCACCAGTGCAGCACGGCGTCCTCATGACTGGTGTGGCGGCGATCAGGGGCACTGACTGGGAACAGTATGTTATGCAAATCCAATTTTTTTTTATATATATATAATTATTTTACCATTTTTTTTTTTTTTCTACACATACTCTGACCAAAGCAAGTGTTACCATAGTAACACTGCACTACTTTGAGAAGGTGATCAGGATTAATTTTTTATGATCGCTTATAGCATTGAATATAAAACTTACATAAACCACAATTTTTTCTGAATGAAATCCATTGAGATTCCACATCTAATCACATAGTACAGATAGGCTGTGATTGGTCACAGTAAATCACATGGTACAGACAGGGCCAGCGACCATCACAATAGTACCCAAATAATGGAAGCCACCCGGAATCCACTGTGTACAATTATCATGTGATCTGCTGTGATTGGTCACAATGATCACATGGTACCGGTAGCAGCCCGGTACACTGATCTGTCATCGGTCTGTGTGGGAACGCAATCCTGGGAGGACATCCTGTGAAGTCCACCCAGAAGAGGAGAGCTCCCGCCTGGCCCTCATTTGTCTATATCAGGGGTGTCCAAACTTTTTTCAAAGAGGGCCAGATTTGATGAACTGAACATGCTCGAGGGCCGACCATTTTGCCTGACATTCTTTGAACCATTAAAATTCGGTCTAAGTGTGTTCGGCCGAGCGCCAATACACTGCCCAACAAGAATTCTCTTGCCTTTGTGGCTGTGTGTGGTGAAGAGATGAACTCAAGTGTATTATTTGGATACACCGTATTTTTTGGGGTATAACGCGCACCTTCACTTTAAGAGGGAAGCTTCAGGAAAAAAATAAAAATAATTTTAAATAAAGAACTGAAGCAAAATAAGGGTCAGTGCCCATCTGCAGACAATTGCCAGGAACGCAGCGCCCACCATTGCCAGGAACGCAGCGCCCACCATTGCCAGGAACGCAGCGCCCACCATTGCCAGGAACGCAGCGCCCACCATTGCCAGGAATGCAGCGCCCACCATTGCTAGGAATGCAGCGCCCACCATTGCTAGGAATGCAGCGCCCACCATTGCTAGGAATGCAGCGCCCACCATTGCTAGGAATGCAGCGCCCACCATTGCCAGGAATGCAGCGCCCACCATTGCCAGGAATGTACCCACCATTGCCACGAATGCAGCCCCACCATTGCTAGAAATTCACTCACCATTGCCAGGAATGCAGCCCCACCATTGCTAGGAATGCAGCGCCCACCATTGCTAGGAATGCAGTGCCCACCATTGCTAGGAATGCAGTGCCCACCATTGCTAGGAATGCAGCGCCCACCATTGCTAGGAATGCAGCGCCCACCATTGCTAGGAATGCAGCGCCCACCATTGCTAGGAATGCAGCGCCCACCATTGCTAGGAATGCAGCGCCCACCATTGCTAGGAATGCAGTGCCCACCATTGCTAGGAATGCAGCGCCCACCATTGCTAGGAATGCAGCGCCCACCATTGCTAGGAATGCAGTGCCCACCATTGCCAGGAATGTACCCACCATTGCTAGGAATGCAGTGCCCACCATTGCTAGGAATGCAGCGCCCACCATTGCTAGGAATGCAGCGCCCACCATTGCTAGGAATGCAGCGCCCACCATTGCCAGGAATGCAGCCACCATTGCCAGGAATTCACTCACCATTGCCAGGAATGCAGCGCCACCATTGCCAGGAATGCAGCCCCACAATTGCAATTGCCAGTAATGCAGCCACCATTACCATCTGTGCAGCCATGGAGGGCAGGACGAGCGCCAAAGACATCCTACAGGAGAATTTCCTGTTTACACAAAGGCCCCTTTAAGAGAAAGTCCCGCCTCCTCTGATGGACAGAACAGTCGTCCAATGGCAGAGATGGGACTTCCTATTACAGCTGCCATGTACACAGGAAATTCTCAGCCTGTGTGCACGGCACTCGTCCCGCCTCCTCCCTCCAAGGCAGCCGGACTATATATCTTTTGTGACCCCGGCGCTGGGAGATCGCCGGGGGCCACAAAAGATGTATATGTTTAAATAACCAGGCGGGCCGTTCAAAACCGGGCCACAGGCCGGACTTTGGACATGCCTGGTCTATATACTGGGCGGGAAGCAGTTAAAGGGGGAAAGAATTTCCAATGTAAGTTTGTATAACTATAATAACATAAAACCGAAGATTCACAATCCACGGAGTAACAGCGGGAGAAAACAAACACGAGCGGCACCGACCACGAGCACCGCAGAGATGACACTTACAGAGAACTTGTCGCAGATGTGGGGCCCCTCTGTGGCTGTGCCGGCGGGTTCCTGGTCGGGGAGGGAGCACAGGCGGTAGTCCACATACGCCGACATGCTGGCGGTATAGTGACAGAACTCTATAGAGAGGTGATTGGTGCTGGAGTCTATCCTCCGACTGTTCTCACGCTTGCTGCAAGACAGAAAAACAACGTTCCAAGGTTTACAAAGGGTCAGCATTTGAATGAGGGGGGGGGGGGGGGGGGGGGAGGGGAGACCCAACACAAGCTCCAGCCTGTCTGCTTCCCATACTATCCTCACATGACAATAGAACTATGTAAATACATAGAGCCACTGAACAGAGGATGAAAAAAAAGAGTGCAGAAAAAGAGCGCACTAAAAAAAACTGCAGTTATCCTCTATAAAATATATCCGAACCACTGCCAAGTAGAGGGAGGAAATATGGAACAACCCAATTAGAAAAGCAGAAATATACTGAGAAGCAACCAGAGACCTTAGTGAATAAAATGGCGATTGTTGCAATTTTTTTTTGTATGTCACATTTTACTTGCGCAGCGGTTTTTCAAACTTTAAAGGGAAAAAAAAAATACACTTTAACCACTTCCCGACCGGCGCACGCCGATGTACGTCGACAGAATGGCACGGACAGGCACATTGGCGTACAGGTACGTCCAATCTTCAATGCCGCCCTGCCATCGGGAGCGCGCCCGCGCTGGTCGGGACCCCCTCTGAGTCCGGTCGCGGGACCCGATCGCCGCGGGCATCCCCGCGATCGTCTCACGGGACGGCTGAATGGAGGAAATGCCGTGTAAACAGCATTTCTCCACTCTGCCTAGCAACTAGTGACGCTGATCTCTGCTCCATGTGATTGGAGCAGAGATCAGTGTTCATTAAATGAAAGCCCAACCCCCCCACAGTTAGTAACACACCCCTAGGAACACTTAACCCCTACACTGCCACCCACTGGTTAACCCTTTCACTGCCAGTGTCATTTACACAGGAATCACTGCATTTATATAGCACTGATTGCTGTATAAATGACAATGGTCCCAAAAATGTGTCAAAAATGTCCGATGTGTCCGCCGTAATGTCGCAGTCACAATAAAAATCACTGATCACCGCCATTACTAGTAAAAAAAAAAAATAATAAAAAATTATTAATAAAAATGCTATAAAACTATCCCCTATTTTGTAAACGCTATAACTTTTGCGCAAACCAATCAATAATCGCTTATTGCGATTTTTTTTTTACCAAAAATATGTAGAAGAATACGTATCGGCCTAAACTGAGGGAAAAAAATGTTTTTTTTATATATTTTTGGGGGATATTTATTATAACAAAAAGTAAAAAATAATGCGTTTTTTTCACAATTGTCGCTCTATTTTTGTTTATAGCGCAAAAAATAAAAACCGCAGGAGGTGATCAAATACCACCAAAAGAAACCTCTATTTGTGGGAAAAAAGGACGTCAATTTTGTTTGGGAGCCACGTCGCACGACCGCAAAATTGTCAGTTAAAGCGACGCAGTGCCGAATCGCAAAAAGTGGTCTGGTCTTTGACCAGCAAAATGGTCCGGTCTGTAAGTGGTTAATGAATAAAAAAAAAAAAAAAAAAAAACCAAGGACAAAACATAATATATACACCAATTTTTGGGCAAAATGTGAAAGATGAAATTAATAGATCCCCAACAAGTCACGCTTTAAAATTGCGCACGTTCGTGGAATGGCGACAAACTACGGTACTTAAAGATCTCCAAGGCCATAGAGGTGAGCAAAGACGATCAGGTCTGTGTTTGCCTCTGTGACCAGCCGGTCGCACCATCAGATTTTCTCTCAGGCGAGCCGGTAAGAACGGTAAGCCCCGATAAACGCCGGCAGAGGGGTGGGGGGGTTTGGGATGTCCCCCCCTCCTGCCACTTCTGAAAGCGGTCCAGCGGCTAATTAGAAAGCCAGGCTGCCGGCGGAAAAAAATAAATAAAAATTGCCGGGATTATGGCTGAAGCCACTTCAAAGCCGCAATATATAGATAGGTGTTGTGGTCAGTAAGTGGTTCGAGGCGTTGTATGATATGAAATGTTTTTGTGGTGATTTGTGTAGTTCTGTTCCCTGCGTTGCTTGTTGGCCTCACCTTGTAATGATGGACTCACAAGTTGTGGCTGCAGTTCGTAGTGTCATAGTTAGTAAGGTTGAATAAAGACACCAGTCCATCCAGTTCAACCTGAGTGTCTACAATGGTCCCTATCCCTGTACATTGCACTCTCATCGCTCCCTACCCTCCAGGAGACACAATCCAAGGTCCCCATTCATATACTAGGGACAATTTTGGACAGAAGCCAATTAACCTCCCTGCATGTCTTTGTCATGGCCGATCGATCTCCCCATGTCCATATATTCATTCCCCTATTCACTAAAGCAGGGGTGGGCAACCTCGGCCCTCCAGCTGCGGTGAAACTACAAATCCCATCATGCCTCTGCCCCTAGGAGTCATGCCTGTGATCGTCAGGGTTCTGTAATGTCTCATGGGACTTGTAGTTCCACCACAGCCGGAGGGCCGAGGTTGCCGACCCCTTCACCAAAGAGACAAGCAACTTCTTGTTCTGGGACTACCATCGTCCGATCCACACCCTGCCATGTCCTCTGTGTTGTATCACAAATGTGGGTGTGCCAGTGTGATGAAAGACGGCATGGTGAGCTCTCTGTTAATTGCCCCGCCTGGTGGTGTCTGTGTCAGATCTAATTATTCAGCACTCATCTGCAGAGCACTAGACTAAGAGACCAGGGGATTGTGGGATATGTGGTTTCCTCACAGGAAGTGTCAGTTCTTACACTACAGAGGTTAAGTGTTCTTCTGTGTAGTGCCATGTGACATGCAGCAGTTCTGACCCTGGAATGTGAAGATTTAGCCTACAGGCTTGTTCATACAAGCAGCATGGACTGCCACTCCTCTGAAAAGCAAAACCTATGCTCAGATCGCAGGCGGCAAGGCAAATAAATCCACGGTTGGCTTAAACAAAGACATTAGTTGGGGGAATCGGAGGCTCACCATTTCTTATAGGCGTACTCCAGGTAAGAGGCGGTGAATCGCGTCTCAAACTCCGAGGCGTATTTGGTGTCGTAGATGCCGGCCGGGAACATTTCCGAGAGGTCGGCCACGAAGTTCATGATCTTCTCGGGGAGCTGAGCGTAGAAGCTCTGATAGAGGAAAGCCAGGTCTATCAGGCCGTTGTGGAGGATGAGAGGCTTCCGGGCCTGGAGCAGCTCCAGGAAGAGGGTGCGGACGCTCTGCAGACGCCGCTCATCGCCCTGCACAGAGGAGATTATTATTATTATTATTCAGGATGTATATAGATCTAGGCACACATACAAAGCAACCTTACCAGGTCACCAAATAGTTCTGACTTCAAACCAATACGACAAACCTTTACTTTCTCAGCCGCCCCCATGTTTCGTCACATATGGAGACCCATCACATTTGGCTACCCGTTGGAACTGCGCATGCACAACGCCACCATATGCGTTCCACCCAAGTCCAGGTTCAAGCCCCACCATCCAAGTGGAGATAAAGTCAGATTATAATTATGCCGAGCGAATCGAGCCGCGAGGGGCCCTGTGTTGGAATGCATATAGCGGCGTCGGGCATGCGCACTCCAGCAGGTAGCAAAATGTGATGGATAGCCGAATGTGACGTGACACCACTTCCCTGCCACGTGTATAACGCCAGTTGCTTTAACTGGCCTCATACACATTTTGGGGGGGGGGGGAAGGTCTGCCTGGTCATGTGACAACTGTGATTGGCTGTCAGTGTTCCCATGATCAGCAGTAGGTCTCGGTGGCAAAGCGCCTCTCGTTGTAGTGGCGCAAGCAGGATGCTTTTAAACCCCGATAGAAGGGGGTTGAAACCATCCGTGTTTTGGTGCTTCCGAAGAGTGTGGAAACACTCGGCTCTCACACTGGGGAGACATGAGGGGCATTTTTCAGGCGCTATTTTTAGCCCAAAAAAGCCTGAAAACTGCCTTCAGTGTGAAAGGGGTCTTAGGACCCCTAAGCATCAGTTAGTGTCAGATTGCCCCCACAATATCACAGTCTTGTTATAAATCGCTGATCTCCACCATTAGTAGCATAAAAACTAAATAAAAAATAATTCCAATATATCTCCGTTTTTTTTTTTTTTATTGGATATGTTTTATAGCAGAAAAGTTTTTTGGTGGGGGGGGGGGGGGGGGGCAAAAACCTTCCAGAGCTTAAGTGGTTAAACTGCGAGCAAATATCTGTTCATTAAACATTAAAGGGGTTGTCATGGTTTGTATCCTATGCATTAAGGTGAAAATCCTCCTGTAATGCGGCTCCCCCCCCCCCCCCCCGATCCCCCTCTTTACCTGAACCCGATCTTTCCAGTGATGGGGACGAGCACATGTCTCAGGTCCTGATTGGATAGATTGATAGCAGCGCACCCATTGGTTCCCACTGCTGTCACTCAAATGATGCGGGAACCGGAGGATGGAGACAAATCTTGCTGTCTGTGTCAATAGACACAGCACCAGGACTCAGGAGTGCGCCCGCACGAGGGCCCCGAGGGAGATCATTTCTCTGATGGGGCACTCCAGAAGAGGAGGAGCCAGGGCCCCAGCTGAGGGACCCCAGAAGAGGATCGTTTGTGCAAAACCAACTGCACAGAGGAGAGAAGAACAACATGTTTTTTTTTTTTTAACTGAACCTTTACATATCCTTTAAAGCAGGGGGGAGGCAACCTCGGCATTCCAGCTGTGGTGAAACTACAAATCCCATCATGCCCCTCTCTGCCTCTAGGAGTCATGCCTGTGATTGTCAGGGTCCTGCAATGTCTCATGGGACTTGTAGTTTCACCACAGCTGGAGGGCCGAGGTTGCCGACCCCTCATTTAAAGGGACAAAGTAAAAAGACCATCCAGCGCTCAGACCAAGGAACTTCTCCCAGGGATTGCGGCACGTAGGAATTTCAGCGATGCAGCACTCCTCAAACTGGGCGGTCTTCAGAAAATGCCCCGAGTGCAGGACCTCAAATCGTTTATTGTAAAATCATAAACTGGTAATCTACTCACAAAAGCAGAATAAAACCAGCTAGACAAAAGCAGCAATCCAGCAAGTGAGATGAGCGTCTCCACCGCCGCCACACAATTGAGAAAGCTTACGCGTTTGGGGGGGAATATAGCTCTGAGGAAGGGGGTCTGTCCTGCCGAAATGCGTAAGCTTTCTCCATTGTGTGGCGGCGGTGGAGACGCTCATCTCACTTGCTGGATTGCTGCTTTTGTCTAGCTGGTTTTATTCTGCTTTTGTGAGTAGATTACCATTTTATGATTTTACAATAAACTATTTTGGAGGTCATGCGCTGCGCCGTCTTCTACGATGTTTCACATTAAAAAGGGACGTGGAAGACAAAAAAGAAATGAGAGGAAAAAGGGGAAAAGGAAGGAGGAAGAAATACGGAAGGAAGGAAGAATGGTTTGGGGGGGGGGGGGTGAGAAGAAGGTTTTGGGTTGCAGTCACCTTGTCGTTGCCTTTGTAGTACGGGATGCCGCAGGAATATTGTTTATTGAAGTCGAATCCGTGTTGGACGAGGAATTGCACAGACTGCGGCTCGATGGTGTAATCCTCCATACACAGCAGTGTCAGGTTGTAGATCTGTGATAAGTAGACATTCTTCCCCTATAGAGACAGGAAGATAAACATGGCGGACGTCAGCTCCAGACTACTCTGATTGGTGCTTTTTGGCCTGTAACCACACCAGGGAACCACTAGTTTAAGCATGTGAAATACAGACTGTCTGTGTTGCCCTATAGCCACCCATCAGAATAACAGTAAATAAACAAAATGACACAAAGCCCACTCAGTATAATTGGGGTTTGTTGATACCAGAAGGTGTTATAATACATATTGGGGTAATGTGCCGGGTCTGGAGTCCGGTGCGTTCCTCCTGCAGCCACGCCTTACTGCTGTGGGTCCCTGGCACCGCCATGTTGAATTATGGGGGGCGGCACCTGTAGCTTTCTCCGGAACCATGGCCAGCCTCCCGCGCATGCAAGAGCTCATGTAGCGCCCTCTGACCACTCCTGCAGCCTCCTGGGACATGCGACACGTCCTGGGAGGCTCGGAAGTGGGTATGATTAATACTCTCTGCCCTGCCCCCAAAATAAACTGAACCTCAGTTACAAGCGTCTCCTCCCTCCAATCAGCTCTCCTCACTGAGCTCTAACTTCATCTCTCCACCCCCCTTCTTTTTCTTTTTTTTTTAACTCTCAGATAAGCTTATAAAAATTCAGCTCTTTGAATGGATGAGGAGGAGACAAGACGGCAGATAAACCGGTACAACTTATGTAGGAGGATTTGTTTTATCTCTGTGTCACCTGAGGTCAGTCACATCTCCGGGTGTATATAGAAGGGTTTACAACCACTATAAAAAAATTTTTTATTTTTTTGCAAGAATCACACTTACCAAGGAGGCTGCAGCATCTGCACCCCGTCGGCTCCAAGACTGAGAATCGATCGAACACCGCCGCAAAGAGCTGGTAACTTTCCGCCCCCCCCGCTCACTGGAGCGCTGGGCTGTGGAGGGGCGGGGGCAGCTGGCTCAGAGGCGGGTGCCGGTCCAGGGTTGTGGGCGGATCCAGATCACAATTGTCGCAATCTTTCCCCAAGCCTGGACCAGCTCTGTGATATCAGCCGACAGCGAGATTCAGCCCTCTGTCTGCAGAAAACACAAGAGTGCAGAGCGAAATACACTCCTGTGATCATCCCCAGGAGAAGTGCAGCCAAACCAGCTTTCCCCCGTACTTCTCCTTTAAGAGAAAGGGCACTAATCCTTTATACCCCCATGTGCCCTGAACTAATCCATCCCGGCTGCCATTCCCCTCTTTGTTTACATTCAGCGCAGCAAATCTCACTGTCCTGGCCATACCTATGCATGAGTGCCACACAGACTTCGGATGAATGGAGAGCATGAGGTCTATGGGACTGTAAAGCCTTTACAGAGCTGAAAGTAAACAAACGCCGGAGGCCAAGGCCATTGGATGGGGGTAAGCATGTATATCTGTGGAGGGGGGGGGCGAGGTCAGGACAATAACGATCAGTTAGGGCAGTTTCATAAAAGAAGGGCGGCAATCAAGTGATCAGGACTTCAAGAAAGGAAAATAAATATTTAAAAAGTTTTTTATTTTTTTTGCAGATTTGGGATGCACAGGCTGTGAGGTTTTACCATTAGATGTGCCTGATGAGTGTTGGACATACTGACTTCACATCCACATTAAAAGTGTAAAGTGTAGGCGCCAAGCATATGTGACTATAACTCTGAAGAAAGTGGCTCAAAGTGACAAAACTTCAAAAAACGAATGTGTACATATAACTATAACAAATGAATATGACATGACCCCAACTGTGGGGATAACCACAACATATAAAGAAAACAAAGTAGTAAAATGTATAGGCAATAGAGTCCATATATCAATAAAACTAAACGTGCAGATGCGAGTCCCAGCAAACTTCGGTGACAATGAGAGTCCCACTTTACTGTGACATAACCCCAAATATGGGGATAACCAAAAAGTATAAAGAAAACAAAGTGGTAAATATATAGGCAATAAAAGGCAATAAAGTCCATATATTAATAAAACGAAACGTGCAGGGTGTGAGTCCCAATAAGCTTCGGTATCAACGAGAGTGCCACCTTACTGTGACAAAAGGTAATTCCACCGCAGTGCAGCTCCCACCACCTTAAGAAGCGCAGGCGTACCAGATAATGACCTGTAGGTCGAAACGCGTCGGAGAGACTCCG
>NW_027507802.1:30000-71462 GCF_037356315.1 Lithobates pipiens
ATATATGGACTCTATTGCCTATACATTTATTACTTTGTTTTCTTTATATGTTGTGGTTTATCCCCACAGTTGGGGTCATGTCATATTCATTTGTTATAGTTATATGTACACATTCGTTTTTTTGAAGTTTTGTCACTTTGAGCCACTTTCTTCAGAGTTCTAGTCACATATGCTTGGCGCTTACACTTTACACTTTTGACGTTTTTACAAGCTAAAAAGATCCCAGTTTTAGCGTGTTGGCAGCCTTTATCTCAGTTTTTTTTCCTTTTGTTGATTACTGCGCAGTGTTACTGTATATATATTCACATCCACATTAACACCCAATTCTGGGGGGAGGGGGAGGGGAGGGGGTTCACTCCCGGAACATTCCACAATCTGGCCAATGATGGATAATCCAGAATCAAACAGCTGGGAAGATACAGAAGACGATGATCTGCAGCCCGGCTTAGGGACGTTATTCAAAGTGTAGAAATTCTGACTAACGGTCTCCGTTGTGTAACATCTCCTCCAACAGACATCGCAGATCACAAACCACTGAAGAGGAAAAGTCATTACAGGTCACGAGGGCGATATTATGGAAGATTCCAGAGCTTTAGAGGGGCCGCGAGGAGGACAAAGATGTCCATTCTGTATACAGTAAAACCTCGGATTGCGAGCAGAACTCCTTCCGCAAACATGCTTGTAATCCAAAGCACTCGTATATCAAAGCTAATTTCCCCTTAAGAAATAATGGAAACTCAGCCGATTCGTTCCACAACCATTTATTGATAGGTCCTTCAGTTTATAGTCCATATAAAAAGATTATAGCGATGTGATTGGTTGTGTAACCATAAAATGTCCGTCCACAAATAGAATCCTCCACAAGGGTATTAGAAGCGAAATCCAGCAGGAGCTCCAGGGTATAAAAGTGAGGAGAGGGCGCCTCCAAGTGTAGCGATATGGTGCATCTTCATTAAATGTAACCATACCACTACACTTAGAGGCGCCCTTTTCTCTTTTATACTCAATTACTTGTATATCAAGTCAAACTTTATTTTAAAAAAAATGTTGCTTGTCTTGCAAAATGCTCTCAAACTGAGGTTTTACTGTAGTGGGGTATCCCCCTCCTGTGTGCAGTACATGAAGATGCTCAGGGGAGGGGTCCGTCTCCTCCATCTCCACTCTGCATAGCCGCCCTACAAGGACCCAGCCATCTATGATGAGACTCACGTAATAAAAGGAAGATTTACTTTAGGACCAAATCCATTTCTGACATTTGTGGTTTACACATTTACCACTTCCAGCACAAGGATATCAAATGACGTCATTGACTCTGAGCGGAGATATCGGAATGGAGGGTGCAGCTGCCGGCATCATCCAGATATCATCTTTTACAGCCGGTGATTCTGTGCATCGGAAGAACAATCCTAGCTGCAGTTCAGCCACCTGATCCTTCTTACAGGCAGCACCCTTTGGGCAACTTCTGCTAATGTCATGATAGGCAAGCATTGATTCCGAGCGTGCGTGTTTGTACTTTGGACTTGTGTGACAGACTTGTGTACAGACGCAAATTTACTAGCCTGCCATCCAACATTTGTTGGCCAAAAGTTGGACAACAATTGTCTGATGGAACGTACTAACGGTCGGATTTTAGGCAAACAAAACAGTCTGTCATCACACAATTCTCTGCCGAAAACCCGATCGTGTGTACAAGGCTTAAAGCGGGATTCCACCCTAAAGTGGAACCTCCGCTGATCGGATCCCTCCCCCCCTCCGGTGTCACAATTGACACCTTTCAGGGGGGAGGGGGGTGGAGATACCTGTCAAAGACAGGTATTTACACCCACTTCCGGGCATAGACTCCCGAGGGAGTCTATGCCATTTCCTGTCCTGCCGCGCTGTCTGCTGGGACACACACGGGTCCCAGTGACAGTGCAGAGATTTTCTATTGCGCTGCGCGATTCGCACATGCGCAGTAGGGAACCGGGAAGTGAAGCCGATTCGCTTCACTTCCTGATTCCCTCACCTAGAATGGTGGCGGCAGCAGCCGAGCGATCGGCCTCGCTGGAACCCGGGACAGGTGAGTGCCCATTGAGAGAGAGAGAGAGAGAGAGAGAGATATATTTTAGCAGAGACCCTAGGACAGTGATGGCGAACCTTGGCACCCCAGATGTTTTGGAACTACATTTCCCATGATGCTCCACTACACTGCAGAGTGCATGAGCATCATGGGAAATGTAGTTCCAAAACATCTGGGGTGCCAAGGTTCGCCATCACTGCCCTAGGGAATAAAATGGCGGTTGTTGCAATCTTTGAAATACACGTCAGCGAATTAAAAACAATCAGTAAAATTAGCCCAATTTTTTTTGTATAATGTGAAGGATGAGGTTACGCCCCGAGAATCGTGGGGGGTTCATTCACTAAAGGCAAATCCACTCTGCACTACAAGCAGTGTTAATTTTGGCAGCAAATTTTGATTTGTTTTAGTCTTAGGACTAAAATGACATTTTAGTCTTTAGTCTTCTGCAAATGTTTTAGTCGTATTTAGTCGACTAAAACTCCTTTTAGTTGTCCAAAATCGAATGGGTGTAATTCAATTGTAATGTATTAGTTAACAATTCTCTACAATTTTCAAACTCGTTATATACGGCTGGAGTGAAAAATCGAATGTTATGTATTATGGCATTGAGATATGAACATGCACTGCAGACCAGTGTTCATTTTGAAGTCAAATTTAAAATTTAGTTTTAGTCGCATTTCAGTTGACTAAAATAATATTTGTTTAGCTGATTAAAATGTTTTAGTCGACCAAATTAACACCGACTACAAGTGCACTGCAAATGTATTTGGAAGTTCAGTCGCTGGAGATCCGAGGGGGACGTGCAGGGAAAATAAAAAACAGCATTTTTGCTTCTACATGATTGGATGATAGAAATCAGCAGAGCTTCCCCTCATTTTGATACTGCACTTGTAGTGCATTGTGGATTCGCCTTTAGCAAATCAACTCCATGATATTTATTGTAAGCAAAAAAAAAAAAAAATTATGATTCTCCTTTTATCCAGAATCATGCAGCTCTAATACACTATAGTCTTTTTTTTGTGCGGGGTGTCCCATGGAAGAGGGCCGGGCGCCCCACGGGAGCGGGCCGGGCGCCCCACGGGAGCGGGCCGGGCGCCCCACGGAAGAGGGCTGGTAGGAGTTGGGCTTTAGGCCCCATTCACACAGCTACAAAATGCTGGAGGAGAAAAAAAATCAATTCTCCTCTATGGAAACGGTTCACATCTCAGTTCCAAACGCCTGAAGCTCAAACAAGTTCTGGAACTTTTTTTTTTTTTTTTGGACAGATTTGGATGTTTTTCTGCTTTTTACACTGGTGACCTTTTGACCTGTACAAATTCGTGGCAAAAACACATAACACATGCGCTCGGTGTGAACGGGAAATGAGAACTGCTGCAATCACTTTTTTTTTTTTTAATTCTCTTTTTCCATACAATACACTCTCAGTGAATCCAGCTGATCCATGAGATAAGATCTTCGGATGATGAAAAATATAAACACACATTCCACCAATCACTGCTCACCTTTTCTGGCAGCTCTTTAAAGCAGGCGATTCCCAGGGAGATGACGGAACGCGTCCGGGCAGCATGACAGATCGCCTTGTAACGTTCCTCAATACACCTACAACAGAGCCAGATACACCTCCATTACTGGGAGTCACACTGTACATACCCTATCAGGTCTATCACCAGCCAATCACAGCGGAGATCCAGTCTGTATACAGATCACCAGCAAACATAAGGCAGCATTGAGTTCTATACACATCCTAATTCTTTTTTGTTTTGTAGCAGCAACAGAAAGCGAACAAAACTGCTGCGTCTTCCTAAATATTATAGGAGATGCTCTAAAATTTTATGTACCGTATTTATCGGCGTATAACACGCACCTTTTTCCCCCTAAAATCAGGGAGAAATCGGGGGTACGTGATGGGGGTGCGTGATCCCCCTCCTTTCCTAACCTTCTGTGCCGCTCTCGGCGGCTTTCAGGTATTTTCGGCCGTTTTCGCCCGTTCTCAGCAGCTTTCGGAAAGCCAAAAGCCGCCGAGATACACAGGACATCCGCTCTGCATCTCGGCAGCACCATTTTTAAAATGACACTGACAAGGCTACAAATGACACTGATGAGGCCGCATTGATGGGCATTTAAATGTAAGTTTTTTTTCTTTTAGATTCCCTCCTAAACTTGGGGCGCGTGTTAAACGCTGATAGATACGGTAAATCCCAATAATGGCGATTCGTCTGCCAACTTTTAGTCTGTTAAAGACTTTCAGGCGCGGTCTATTGTTACACGATTCCCGTTTTCTTCCAATGGAACTATATAGTTACAATACGTAGCAATGCACTGAAGGAGAAGCTACTACAGCGATCTCCACTTCTTTTCCAGGTCCCACGCTGAGCAGCCGGCCTGATGCTTTGTGAATACGAGGGGGGGGGGGACTTTTTTTTTTTTTTTTTTTTATTTACATACAGTGACCAGAGCAATACTATGTTACCATAATAACCCTGTACTTCTCAGTACACAACGAATGGCATGCAAAGCCTTTCAATGTGTACAATGGTCATGTGATCTGCTTTGATTGGTCACAGGGATCACATGGTACCGGCGGGTGACAGATCTCCCCAGAGCCCGGCCCATGGGGCACACCTGAGGCTCTATCCTGGGAGGACGTCATATGATGTCCTCCCAGAACAACAGTGCCCCCCCCCACCTGTCATTTTACAAAAGGCTGGGGGGGGGGGGTAATAACACTGTAAGCTGTCGCAGTGTATTGCTAGACAGTGATGGGGATTAGTTGTTGGTGGGTAGAAGTCACGGCTCTCTCTATGACATGGATCTCAGATCGGGGGGCATGCTGGGTAAAAGTACACAAAAGAATTCAAAGTTCACTTCCCTTTCCTAGAGAAACTTCCATCAGCCCAATAATAAGAGGAAACGTAAAACCTTCTTCTTCCATCAATGTAGAAATATCACACAGAAAACACGTCTACATGGAAAGTATCTTTCCTCCCATACAATGTAATCTGAAGCTACGTACTGGTTTAGTAAACTCTTCCGAGATCCCAACCCGCTCAGCTCCTGTGGGGGACACAAAACACAAATGTCACTTATCAACTCTCCCCCCTCACAGAAGGTTGGCATTTTAAGAGACCCCGCCCCCCCACATCCACTCATCCCCCCCCCACCCACCCACATCCACTCATCTCCTCGCCTGCTCACTGATGAGAAGATGGAACTCGGATTCCTCCCATCACTCACCGTGTCAACGGCAATAAATGTGGACGTCTTCAGTGCCAGCAGAACGGAGGGCCACATCTCCGAGAAATTGTCATTATAGATGTCGACGACGGGAACCCTCAGAGTCGCCATCTTCACCTGACAGGAGGCAAAAACATCGGGACAAAAAAAGCTTTATACGTATAATACTGACACTGACCAATCCCTGTACAGGATTCCACTGGGTGCCTCCCTGATCTCACCAGCCCTCAGAAAACCCGTCATGGCCGGACAGAGAGCCAAAATCCCCCATCCCCCGCCGATAGCCCCTGCCACCACAAATATCCCCACCACCACCAGAATCCCCCACCAATATCCCCATCCCCCGCCAATATCCCCACCCCCACCAATATCCCCCATCCCCCGCCAATATCCCCCATCCCCCGCCAATATCCCCCATCCCCCGCCAATATCCCCCATCCCCCGCCAATAGCCCCTGCCACCACAAATATCCCCACCATCACCAATATCCCCCATCCCCCACCAATATCCCCCATACCCCGCCACCACAAATATCCCCACCACCACCAGAATCCCCCGCCAATATCCCCCATCCCCCGCCGATAGCCCCCGCCACCACAAATATCCCCACCCCCACCAATATCCCCCATCCGCCAATATCCCCACCCCCAAACGATATCCCCCTCCCCCGCCGTGCTGAGGTCTCTGCAGATATTGTGTATAAACATCACTGGGGGGGGGGGGGAGCAAATCATTCTGATTATTGGTGGAGCCCCACTGAGGGCAGATCTGTGTGACCCCCGCACCAGGGACCCGCCACAGAAAGACAGTCACATCATTGGGCCTGGCTGGCATGCTGGGGGTTGTAGTCCTCCAGTTACTGCACTAAGCCTGTGATGGGAGGTGTGCTGAGACTTGTAGTTCTCTCAAATCTGCCCCGCCCCCCTCTATACAACATACAATGAGCTCTCCCCTCCCCCCCGGGGAAATGACACATTCATCAAACAACAGAAGAAAATAATTCATATAAATAATAATCACATGCCGACTACTGGAGCCTTCCTCCTCCTCTACTTCCGGCGCGATCTGATGACGTCTCCCCGACGTGACTACTTCCCGCCCACATATTCTACGCGGGCTCTGGATTGGAGGAGGGAATCCCCGCATGATGTGACCCCGCCCCCCACTACAACTACTAGAGCCAATCTGCTGTCAGGAGAAAGAGGGGCGTGACTGGTGGCGAGGAGAGGTGAGTAGTGGAGGGAAACCTTCTATCCGAGCGCAATATTCCATCATTATTAATCATAGCTCCGCCCCATCATCATTATTACTGAGAACTCCGCCCACCGTCATCATTATTACTGAGAGCTCCGCCCCATCATTATTATTACTGAGAACTCCGCCTACTATTATTATCATTACTGAGAGCTCCGCCCCATCATCATTATTATTTCTGAGAGCTCCGCCCCATCATTATTATTATTTCTGAGAGCTCCGCCCCATCATTATTATTACTGAGAACTCCGCCCACCGTCATCATTATTACTGAGAGCTCCGCCCCATCATTATTATTACTGAGAACTCCGCCCACTATTATTATCATTACTGAGAGCTCCGCCCCATCATTATTATTACTGAGAACTCCGCCCACCGTCATCATTATTACTGAGAGCTCCGCCCCATCATTATTATTACTG
Source organism: Lithobates pipiens (assembly GCF_037356315.1). NCBI lineage: Eukaryota > Metazoa > Chordata > Amphibia > Anura > Ranidae > Lithobates > Lithobates pipiens. The sequence goes on from NW_027507802.1 coordinate 36,970, forward strand.
AGAACTCCGCCTACTATTATTATCATTACTGAGAGCTCCGCCCCATCATTATTATTACTGAGAACTCCGCCCACTATTATTATCATTACTGAGAGCTCCGCCCCATCATTATTATTACTGAGAACTCCGCCCACTATTATTATCATTACTGAGATCTCCGCCCACCATGATCATCATTACTGAGAGCTCCGCCCACCATTATCATTATTACTGAGAGCTCCGCCCACCATTATCATTATTACTGAGAGCTCCGCCCACGTTATAATGTCTGCGCCTCTGGCAATGATCTGAGCTCATCCTTCACTTGCTGCACGCTTGTCCCGGGTCAGAGATGTGGGGGAGGAGCTCTGCACGCTTGTCCCGGGTCAGAGATGTGTGGGAGGAGCTCTGCACTCTTGTCCCGGGTCAGAGATGTGTGGGAGGAGCTCTGCGCGCTTGTCCCGGGTCAGAGATGTGTGGGAGGAGCTCTGCACGCTTGTCCCGGGTCAGAGATGTGTGGGAGCAGCTCTGCGCGCTTGTCCCGGGTCAGAGATGTGGGGGAGGAGCTCTGCATGCTTGTCCCGGGTCAGAGATGTGTGGGAGGAGCTCTGCACGCTTGTCCCGGGTCAGAGATGTGGGGGAGGAGCTCTGCACGCTTGTCCCGGGTCAGAGATGTGTGGGAGGAGCTCTGCGCGCTTGTCCCGGGTCAGAGATGTGTGGGAGGAGCTCTGCGCGCTTGTCCCGGGTCAGAGATGTGTGGGAGGAGCTCTGCACGCTTGTCCCGGGTCAGAGATGTGGGGGAGGAGCTCTGCACGCTTGTCCCGGGTCAGAGATGTGGGGGAGGAGCTCTGCACGCTTGTCCCGGGTCAGAGATGTGTGGGAGGAGCTCTGCACTCTTGTCCCGGGTCAGAGATGTGTGGGAGGAGCTCTGCACTCTTGTCCCGGGTCAGAGATGTGGGGGAGGAGCTCTGCACTCTTGTCCCGGGTCAGAGATGTGGGGGAGGAGCTCTGCACTCTTGTCCCGGGTCAGAGATGTGGGGGAGGAGCTCTGCACTCTTGTCCCGGGTCAGAGATGTGTGGGAGGAGCTCTGCACTCTTGTCCCGGGTCAGAGATGTGTGGGAGGAGCTCTGCACTCTTGTCCCGGGTCAGAGATGTGGGGGAGGAGCTCTGCACTCTTGTCCCGGGTCAGAGATGTGTGGGAGGAGCTCTGCACTCTTGTCCCGGGTCAGAGATGTGTGGGAGGAGCTCTGCACTCTTGTCCCGGGTCAGAGATGTGGGGGAGGAGCTCTGCACTCTTGTCCCGGGTCAGAGATGTGGGGGAGGAGCTCTGCACTCTTGTCCCGGGTCAGAGATGTGTGGGAGGAGCTCTGCACTCTTGTCCCGGGTCAGAGATGTGGGGGAGGAGCTCTGCACTCTTGTCCCGGGTCAGAGATGTGTGGGAGGAGCTCTGCACTCTTGTCCCGGGTCAGAGATGTGGGGGAGGAGCTCTGCACTCTTGTCCCGGGTCAGAGATGTGGGGGAGGAGCTCTGCGCGCTTGTCCCGGGTCATCTATACTCTGTCCTTCCCTCCCTTCGTCCGTCTACAAGGCTTTGAAAAAGTATTCATACCCCTTGAAATTCCCCACATTTTGTTACAACCAAAAACATAAATGTATTTATTGGGATTTTAGGTGAGGAACCAACACAAAGTGTCACATAATTGTGAAGTGGAAGGAAAATGATACAAATAAATCTGTGAAAAGTGTGGGGGGGAGGGGCATTTGTATGGTGCCCCCTTTACTCTGATACCCCTAACTAACATCTAGGGGAACCAATTGCCTTCACAAGTTACCTAATTAGTAAATAGAGTCCACCTGTGTGTCATTTAATCTCAGTATAAATACAGCTGTTCTGTGAAGCCCTCAGAGGTTTGTTAGAGAACCTTAGTGAACAAACAGCATCATGAAGGCCAAGGAACACAGCAGACAGGTCAGGGATGAAGTTGTGGAGAAGTATAAAGCAGGGTTGGGTTATACTAAAATCTCCCAAGCTTTGACCATCTCACGGAGCTCTGTTCAATCCATCATCGGAAAATGGAAAGAGTATGGGCACAACTGCCAACCTACCAAGACATGGCCGTCCACCTAAACTGACCGGGCCGGGCAAGGAGAGCATTCATCAGAGAAGAGCCAAGAGGTCCATGGTAACTCTGGAGGAGCTGCAGAGATCCACAGCTCAGGGGGGAGAATCTGTCCACAGGACAACTATTAGTCGTCTCTCCACAAATCTGCCCTTTATGGAAGAGTGACAAGAAGAAAGACATTGGAGAAAGAAAGTCATAAGAAGTCCTGTTTGTAGTTTGTGAGAAGCCATGTGGGGGAGGGGGCAGCAAACATGTGGAAGAAGGTGATCTGGTCAGAGGAGACCAAAATTCTACTTTATGGCCTAAAAGTAAAATGCTATGTGTGGGGGAAACTAACACCGCCCATCCCCCGAACACACCATCCCCACCGTGAGACATGGTGGTGGCAGCATCATGTGGTGGGGATGGTTTTCTTCAGCAGGGACAGGGAAGCTGGTCAGAGTTGATGGGAAGATGGATGGAGACAAATACAGGACAATCTTAGAAGAAAACCTGTTAGAGTCGGCAGAAGACTTGAGACCGGGGCGGAGGTTCCCCTTCCAGCAGGACAACGACCCGAAACATCCAGCCAGAGCTACAATGGAATGGTTTACATCAAAGCATATTCATGTGTTAGAATGGCCCAGTCACAGTCCAGACCTAAATCCCATTGAGAATCTGTGGCAAGACTTGAAAATTGCTGATCACAGACGCTCTCCATCCAATCTGACAGAGCTTGAGATATTTTACAAAGAAGAAGAATGGGCAGAAATGTCCTCTCTAGATGGGCAAAGCTGGTAGAGACACCCCCAAAAAGACTTGTAGAGAAAGGGGGTTCTACAAAGTATTGACTCCGGGGGGCGCCATACAAATGCCCCTCCCCCCCACACTTTTCACATATTTATTTGTATCATTTATCATTTTCCTTCCACTTCACAATTATGTGACACTTTGTGTTGGTCCATCACATAAAGGTGTCAGTATATGAAGCAGTGAAGAGCGGTGATCCTGAGGATCAGTGAATAGATTTAACTCAGCACTGGACTGAGCTGTAAACTCCACTTGCTGTCTCTACGGGGTGTGATGTCTCTGCGGGGTGTGATGTCTCTGCGGGGTGTGTGGGATGTCTCTGCGGGGTGTGTGGGATGTCTCTGCGGGGTGTGTGGGATGTCTCTGCGGGGTGTGTGTGATGTCTCTGCGGGGTGTGTGGGATGTCTCTGCGGGGTGTGTGGGATGTCTCTGCAGAGTGTGAGTGTGATGTCTCTGCGGGGTGGGTGTGATGTCTCTGCGGGGTGTGTGTGATGTCTCTGCGGGGTGTGTGTGATGTCTCTGCGGGGTGTGTGGGATGTCTCTGCAGAGTGTGAGTGTGATGTCTCTGCGGGGTGGGTGTGATGTCTCTGCGGGGTGTGTGTGATGTCTCTGCGGGGTGTGTGTGATGTCTCTGCGGGGTGGGATGTCTCTGCGGGGTGTGTGGGATGTCTCTGCGGGGTGTGTGGGATGTCTCTGCGGGGTGTGTGTGATGTCTCTGCAGGGTGTGTGTGATGTCTCTGCGGGTGTGGGATGTCTCTGCGGGTGTGGGATGTCTCTGCGGGGGCGGGGTGTGATGTCTCTGCGGGGTGGGTGGGATGTCTCTGCGGGGGTGGGTGGGATGTCTCTGCGGGGTGGGATGTCTCTGCGGGGGTGGGTGTGATGTCTCTGCGGGGGCGGGGTGTGATGTCTCTGCGGGGTGGGATGTCTCTGCGGGGTGGGTGGGATGTCTCTGCGGGGGTGGGATGTCTCGGCGGGGTGTGATGTCTCGGCGGGGGTGGGTGGGATGTCTCTGCGGGGGTGGGTGGGATGTCTCGGCGGGGTGTGATGTCTCGGCGGGGGTGGGTGGGATGTCTCTGCGGGGGCGGGGTGTGATGTCTCTGCGGGGTGGGTGTGATGTCTCTGCGGGGGTGGGTGGGATGTCTCTGCGGGGTGGGATGTCTCTGCGGGGTGGGATGTCTCTGCGGGGTGGGATGTCTCTGCGGGGGTGGGATGTCTCTGCGGGGGTGGGATGTCTCTGCGGGGCGGGATGTCTCTGCGGGGCGGGATGTCTCTGCGGGGTGGGTGTGATGTCTCTGCGGGGGTGGGTGGGATGTCTCTGCGGGGTGGGATGTCTCTGCGGGGTGGGATGTCTCTGCGGGGGTGGGATGTCTCTGCGGGGCGGGATGTCTCTGCGGGGCGGGATGTCTCTGCGGGGTGGGTGTGATGTCTCTGCGGGGTGGGATGTCTCTGCGGGGTGGGATGTCTCTGCGGGGTGTGATGTCTCTGCGGGGCGGGATGTCTCTGCGGGGCGGGATGTCTCTGCGGGGCGGGATGTCTCTGCGGGGGTGGGTGGGATGTCTCTGCGGGGGCGGGGTGGGATGTCTCTGCGGGGGCGGGGTGTGATGTCTCTGCGGGGTGGGATGTCTCTGCGGGGTGGGATGTCTCTGCGGGGTGGGATGTCTCTTCAGGGCGGGATGTCTCTGCGGGGCGGGATGTCTCGGCGGGGTGGGATGTCTCTTCGGGGGTGTGATGTCTCTGCGGGGGCGGGGTGGGATGTCTCTGCGGGGGTGGGGTGGGATGTCTCGGCGGGGTGTGATGTCTCTTCGGGGTGTTAGTAATGAAATGTTCTCTTCCTCCAGCGATGGGGCGATCGGCGGTCGGACATTCTTCGAGGAAAATCCCAAGGAAAGAACAGAAACCCCCAACTAACAAATCAGGTAGGTGGGGGAGGGGTGTCGGCCTATGAAATTGGGGGCGTCACACTGGGCAGCGCTCCTCTCAAAAGCCCTCTGGGGTCGGAGTGGGCGGGCTCTTGGGAGGAGTTATGCAATTATCACAGTGCCTTGATAGGTGGGTGGGTGTTCCTGGGCAGACTATATTTGCATAGGTAACACCCACGTGTGATGCTGAGCCTCCATGATTGGAAGAACTGAAATGCAATGAATGGAAGGGGCGGAGCCAGGAAGAGTTAGGCTCGGGAGGAAAGGGCTAGATGATGCTGGGATGTTCTCCGGCCAGGAAAGGAGGCGGGGCTCCGTCTGACTTGATGTTCGTTGTCTTTGCAGACTCTCCAATCCCGCGGAATCACTTCTTCAGCCCCCCGGAAGTGGAGATCCTCCGGAAGGACCTCCTGGCCTGGTATGACGGCCATAAGAGGGACCTCCCCTGGAGGAGACTGGTGGGTACTGCGGGAGATCTTCTGCTTATTTCTCATCACTGTAACATGAGCAACAGAAGTGCCCCTCCCCCCACCCAATATACATTCATCCCATTTAAAGTGTATGTACATGTGTGACCCAGATTTACCCCCCAGCCCCTCCCCCCTGATGGTGTAACAAGCACTTCCTGTTTTTATTGTCCTTCTATTCTGTAATGAGACCGTGCGATCGCTGAGCTTTCTAGGAGGCGAAGCTTTAATCCCGCCGGTCCAGCATTCCAATAGGTCAATGCATCAATGTAATTGTGAAGGTGGGCGGGCTTTTGGGAGGAGCTATGTGACTAGCAACGTGCCTTGAGGGGTGGGTGTCAGTCTGGAGAAGTGGGCGTTCCTAGGCAGGCTGTATTTGCATAGGTAACGCCCACATGTGATGCTGATCCTCTATGATTAGAAGAACTGAAATCAGAAGAATGAAAGGGGTGGGGCCAGGGACAGTCATGGTGGGGGGGGGGAAAGAGCTAGATGATGCTGGATGTCCTCCAGGAAATGGGGCGGGGCTCTATCTGACTTGCTGCAGCTTCTAATGCACATGGTGAGAAGCTCACAGTGTGCGGTGATATCAGAGGAAGACATTTCAGTCCAGGAGAAGAGCCGCTACACCTGTGCAAGACTGAAGGGGGAGGAGCCGCTACACCTGTACAAGACTGAAGGGGGGAGGAGCCGCTACACCTGTGCAAGACTGAAGGGGAGGAGCTGGTGGACCTGTGCAAGACTGAAGGGGAGGAGCCGCTGGACCTGTGCAAGACTGAAGGGGAGGGTCCTGTACACCTGTGCAAGACTGAAGGGGAGGGGCCAGGGGAGGAGTTAAGAGAACTGTATACGGTGAACATGCTGAAAAATAGATTTGGGGGTTACAAAATCTTCCATTAATATCTGTAATTCTGTGATTACAGGCCAGCGAGGAGATGGATCCGGATCGCCGGGCGTATTCAGGTGAGACTTTTGGTGGGATTTGTGTAAATCTTTTCTTCTCTCTTTTCATGTGAAGAAATGACACTTGTAGTGAGTGTACAGCTTGTATAACAGTGTAAATGTAACACACCTGAGACCTTGTAACACTAACAAGTCACATGACACCGGGGAGGGAAAATGGGCAATTTGGAGATTTTCCCTAAGGCCCCTTTCACACTGGGGTGGTTTTCAGGCGCTACAGTGCTAAAAATAGCGCCTGTGTAGCGCCTGCAAAAATCCGGCCCCTTTCACTCCAGTGTGAAAGTCAGAGGGGCTCTGACACTGGAGCGGTGCGCTGGCAGGACGGTGAAAAAAGTCCTGCTAGCCGCATCTTTGGAGCGGTGAAAGGAGACGTGTTTTCACCGCTCCTACCCATTGACATAAATGGGGCAGCACGGCTGCAGCGGCGCTTTGCGGGTGGTTGTAACCCTTTTTTGCCCGCTAGCGGCTGCAGACCGCCGCTAAAATGATGGTAAATAATATTATAATAATATAATACTAGTATAATATTTTACTAATAATAGCGGCGCTTTACCGTCCATTCCCGCACCGTCCCAGTGTGAAAGGGGCCTTAGGGGTGTACTGACTTTTGTTGCCAGCGGTTTAGACATGAATGGCTGTGTGTTGAGTTATTTTGAGGGGACAGGAAATTTACACTGTTATACAAGCTGTACACTCACTACTTTACATTGTAGACAAGTGTCATTTCTTCAGTGTTGTCACAGGAAAAGAGAGGAGAAAAGTCACTGAGGGGTGTACTTACTTTTGTCACATAATGTGTATATATGGTGTGGGCTGGAGTGATGGGGAGGAGGGATGTTTGTGGTCAGGTCTGTCCGTCACCAACCCCCCCCCCCCCCCCCCCCCCGGCTGATGGAGCACTAGCCACCACTGTTCATGCAGTATACAATATATATCTTTTATTTTATATATATATACTGTATATGTATCATTCATCCACTTGTGTCTTGGGATTTTATGTGATGGACCAACACAAAGTGTCACATAATTGTGAAGTGGAAGGAAAATGATAAATGATACAAATAAATATGTGAAAAGTGTGGGGGAGGGGCATTTGTATGGCGCCCCCCGGAGTCAATACTTTGTAGAACCCCCTTTCTCTACAAGTCTTTTTGGGGGTGTCTCTACCAGCTTTGCCCATCTAGAGAGGACATTTCTGCCCATTCTTCTTCTTTGTAAAATATCTCGCGCTCTGTCAGATTGGATGGAGAGCGTCTGTGATCAGCAATTTTCAAGTCTTGCCACAGATTCTCAATGGGATTTAGGTCTGGACTGTGACTGGGCCATTCTAACACATGAATATGCTTTGATGTAAACCATTCCATTGTAGCTCTGGCTGGATGTTTCGGGTCGTTGTCCTGCTGGAAGGGGAACCTCCGCCCCGGTCTCAAGTCTTTTGCAGACTCTAACAGGTTTTCTTCTAAGATTGTCCTGTATTTGTCTCCATCCATCTTCCCATCAACTCTGACCAGCTTCCCTGTCCCTGCTGAAGAAAACCATCCCCACCACATGATGCTGCCACCACCATGTCTCACGGTGGGGATGGTGTGTTCGGGGGATGGGCGGTGTTAGTTTTCCCCACACATAGCGTTTTGGTTTTAGGCCATAAAGTAGAATTTTGGTCTCCTCTGACCAGATCACCTTCTTCCACATGTTTGCTGCCCCCTCCCCCACATGGCTTCTCACAAACTACAAACAGGACTTCTTATGACTTTCTTCCTCCAATGTCTTTCTTCTTGTCACTCTTCCATAAAGGGCAGATTTGTGGAGAGACGACTAATAGTTGTCCTGTGGACAGATTCTCCCCCCTGAGCTGTGGATCTCTGCAGCTCCTCCAGAGTTACCATGGACCTCTTGGCTCTTCTCTGATGAAGGCTCTCCTTGCCCGGCCCGGTCAGTTTAGGTGGACGGCCGTGTCTTGGTAGGTTTGCGGTTGTGCCCATACTCTTTCCATTTTCCGATGATGGATTGAACAGAGCTCCGTGAGATGGTCAAAGCTTGGGAGATTTTATTATAACCGAACCCTGCTTTATACTTCTCCACAACTTTATCCCTGACCTGTCTGGTGTGTTCCTTGGCCTTCATGATGCTGTTTGTTCACTAAAGTTCTCTAATGCCACGTACACACGACCGGACTTTCCGGCAGGCTAGGTCCGATAGACTTTCGGCGGAGTTCTGACGGACTTTCCGAACGAATGCAGTAAGTCCGTTCATTCGTTTATTGACGTAAGACGGGACTAAATAAGGAAGTTCAATAGCCAGTAGCCAATGGCTGCCCTTGTGTCGTATTTAGTCAGTCGGATCAGCACACAGACAAACGCTTTTCCCGATAGGAATTGAGTCCGTCGCACAGATTTGAAACATCTTCTATTTCTAGGTCCATCGGATCTTTTTTACGAAAAACGATCGGATTAGCCCACACATGATCGGAATGTCCGATGGAGCATGTAAGCGGCATAACAAACCTCTGGGGGCTTCACAGAACAGCTGTCTTTATACTGAGATTAAGTGACACACAGGTGGACTCTATTTACTAATTAGGTGACTTCTGAAGGCAATCGGTTCCTCTAGATTTTAGTTAGGGGTATCAGAGTAAAGGGGGGCGCCATACAAATGCCCCTCCCCCACACTTTTCACATATTTATTTGTATCATTTATCATTTTCATTCCACTTCACAATCATGTGACACTTTGTGTTGGTCCATCACATAAAATCCCAATAAAATACATTTACGTTTTTGATTGTAACAAAATGTGGGGAATATCAAGGGGTATGAATACTTTTTCCAGGCACTGTATCATCTCTCTCTATTTTCTATATATAATCTCGCAGTATCGGGTGTGGCATAGAGCTGGTATAACGATCCCATCGGATCTGGGAGATCGGTTGGCGGTCATACACGCCCCAACACGCCCCATAAATATTAGGATGTACGGTGAAGTTGGGCGATTGTTTTGTCTCATTGTGACGATTGGCTGTTTTTGTCTCCTCCCCCTCGCAGTGTGGGTGTCGGAGGTGATGCTGCAGCAGACTCAGGTGTCCACCGTTATCGATTATTACAAGAATTGGATGAAGGTGAGCTGGTTGGCGGGGTGGGGGGGGGAGGGGCGCCATTAAGGCCGGTCATTGACGATTTTATAGTCATTGTTATTGATCTTCTTTATAATAAAATAATAATTGGGGGGGGGGGGGATTTGGTGCATCCCTGCATGGCAGCCAATCAGCTTCCAGCTTCGTCTTCTTCGGTGAAGCTTTGATAATTATACCCGGAAGCCGGTGATGTAGCGGTGGGCCGGATCTCCCGCTCATCCCAGGTCTCTGCACTGATCTCATGTGATCTTCTTCTTATCCCCGCAGACATGGCGGACCGTACAGGACCTGGCCGGGGCCTCCCTGGAGGTGACTCCATTCCTCTCAATCTCCGAAATCTACTGACAATTGTTCTGTACAGGAGCTGGAAATCGCGTCCCCGTTGTGTGATGGGCAATGTCGGGGACACAGTGCTGAAGAAGTGTCAGAATGTGGGGGAGGAGCGTTCCAAGGGGGTTGTAGTGGTGCATCCAATATTCGAGGGCAGAGATGGTGGGAACAGAAGACCCCATACACACATTGTACACACAGAGAGTGTAAGAGAGTGTTGGAGGTTCAAGCACATTGTACACACAGGGAGTGTAAGAGAGTGTTGGAGGTTGGGACACACATTGTACACACAGGGAGGGTAAGAGAGTGTCGGAGGTTCGGACACACATTGTACACACAGGGAGGGTAAGAGAGTGTCGGAGGTTCGGACACACATTGTACACACAGAGAGTGTAAGAGAGTGTCGGAGGTTCGGACACACATTGTACACACAGGGAGGGTAAGAGAGTGTTGGAGGTTCGGACACACATTGTACACACAGGGAGTGTAAGAGAGTGTTGGAGGTTCGGACACACATTGTACACACAGAGAGTGTAAGAGAGTGTTGGAGGTTCGGACACACATTGTACACACAGAGAGTGTAAGAGAGTGTTGGAGGTTCGGACACACATTGTACACACAAGGAGGGTAAGAGAGTGTTTGAGGTTCGGACACACATTGTACACACAGGGAGTGTAAGAGAGTGTTGGAGGTTCGGACACACATTGTACACACAGGGAGTGTAAGAGAGTGTTGGAGGTTCGGACACACATTGTACACACAGAGAGTGTAAGAGAGTGTTGGAGGTTCGGACACACATTGTACACACAAGGAGGGTAAGAGAGTGTTTGAGGTTCGGACACACATTGTACACACAGGGAGTGTAAGAGAGTGTTGGAGGTTCGGACACACATTGTACACACAGAGAGTGTAAGGCCGCGTACACACGCGCGGACTGTTCGCCCAACTTTGTCCGTCCAACAGTTTCGGCAAACAGTCCGCTCAAACTTAGCATGGACGGACATGGCCACACACGACGGACGAACAGTTTGCTTAAAACGTGCGCGATGACGTGAACGGCACGTACGACGGGACGAAAAATACGACGTCCTATACACTGCATTATAGCTTTCGGCGTGAAAATCCTTTCTGAGCATGCGCGCAACTTTGTTTGACGAACAAGCCTACACACGGGCGGACTGTTCGCTCAAACAAGGTTTCAGCGGACAGTTTTTCGGAAATTCCGAAAAACCTTGTCCGTCCAACTGTCCGCTGAAACTGTCCGCTGAAAGCCCACACACGAGCGGACTGTCCGCCCAAACACTGTTCAGCGGACAAAGTTGGGCGAACAGTCCGCCCGTGTGTACGCGGCCTTAGAGAGTGTTGGAGGTTCGGACACACATTGTACACACAGAGAGTGTAAGAGAGTGTTGGAGGTTCGGACACACATTGTACACACAGAGAGTGTAAGAGAGTGTTGGAGGTTCGGACACACATTGTACACACAGAGAGTGTAAGAGAGTGTCGGAGGTTCGGACACACATTGTACACACAGGGAGGGTAAGAGAGTGTTGGAGGTTCGGACACACATTGTACACACAGGGAGGGTAAGAGAGTGTTGGAGGTTCGGACACACATTGTACACACAGGGAGGGTAAGAGAGTGTTGGAGGTTCGGACACACATTGTACACACAGGGAGTGTAAGAGAGTGTTGGAGGTTCGGACACACATTGTACACACAGGGAGTGTAAGAGAGTGTTTGAGGTTCGGACACACATTGTACACACAGGGAGTGTAAGAGAGTGTTGGAGGTTCGGACACACATTGTACACACAGGGTGGGTAAGAGAGTGTTGGAGGTTCGGACACACATTGTACACACAGGGAGGGTAAGAGAGTGTTGGAGGTTCGGACACACATTGTACACACAGGTTGGGTAAGAGTGTTGGAGGTTCGGACACACATTGTACACACAGGGAGGGTAAGAGAGTGTTGGAGGTTCGGACACACATTGTACACACAGGGAGGGTAAGAGAGTGTTGGAGGTTCGGACACACATTGTACACACAGGGAGGGTAAGAGAGTGTTGGAGGTTCGGACACACATTGTACACACAGGGAGTGTAAGAGAGTGTTTGAGGTTCGGACACACATTGTACACACAGGGAGTGTAAGAGAGTGTTGGAGGTTCGGACACACATTGTACACACAGGGTGGGTAAGAGAGTGTTGGAGGTTGGGACACACATTGTACACACAGGGAGGGTAAGAGAGTGTTGGAGGTTCGGACACACATTGTACACACAGGGAGGGTAAGAGAGTGTTGGAGGTTCAGACACACATTGTACACACAGGGAGTGTAAGAGAGTGTTGGAGGTTCGGACACACATTGTACACACAGGGAGGGTAAGAGAGTGTTGGAGGTTGGGACACACATTGTACACACAGGGAGGGTAAGAGTGTTGGAGGTTGGGACACACATTGTACACACAGGGAGGGTAAGAGAGTGTTGGAGGTTCGGACACACATTGTACACACAGGGAGGGTAAGAGAGTGTCGGAGGTTCGGACACACATTGTACACACAGAGAGTGTAAGAGAGTGTCGGAGGTTCGGACACACATTGTACACACAGGGAGGGTAAGAGAGTGTTGGAGGTTCGGACACACATTGTACACACAGGGAGTGTAAGAGAGTGTTGGAGGTTCGGACACACATTGTACACACAGAGAGTGTAAGAGAGTGTTGGAGGTTCGGACACACATTGTACACACAGAGAGTGTAAGAGAGTGTTGGAGGTTCGGACACACATTGTACACACAAGGAGGGTAAGAGAGTGTTTGAGGTTCGGACACACATTGTACACACAGGGAGTGTAAGAGAGTGTTGGAGGTTCGGACACACATTGTACACACAGGGAGTGTAAGAGAGTGTTGGAGGTTCGGACACACATTGTACACACAGAGAGTGTAAGAGAGTGTTGGAGGTTCGGACACACATTGTACACACAAGGAGGGTAAGAGAGTGTTTGAGGTTCGGACACACATTGTACACACAGGGAGTGTAAGAGAGTGTTGGAGGTTCGGACACACATTGTACACACAGAGAGTGTAAGGCCGCGTACACACGCGCGGACTGTTCGCCCAACTTTGTCCGTCCAACAGTTTCGGCAAACAGTCCGCTCAAACTTAGCATGGACGGACATGGCCACACACGACGGACGAACAGTTTGCTTAAAACGTGCGCGATGACGTGAACGGCACGTACGACGGGACGAAAAATACGACGTCCTATACACTGCATTATAGCTTTCGGCGTGAAAATCCTTTCTGAGCATGCGCGCAACTTTGTTTGACGAACAAGCCTACACACGGGCGGACTGTTCGCTCAAACAAGGTTTCAGCGGACAGTTTTTCGGAAATTCCGAAAAACCTTGTCCGTCCAACTGTCCGCTGAAACTGTCCGCTGAAAGCCCACACACGAGCGGACTGTCCGCCCAAACACTGTTCAGCGGACAAAGTTGGGCGAACAGTCCGCCCGTGTGTACGCGGCCTTAGAGAGTGTTGGAGGTTCGGACACACATTGTACACACAGAGAGTGTAAGAGAGTGTTGGAGGTTCGGACACACATTGTACACACAGAGAGTGTAAGAGAGTGTTGGAGGTTCGGACACACATTGTACACACAGAGAGTGTAAGAGAGTGTCGGAGGTTCGGACACACATTGTACACACAGGGAGGGTAAGAGAGTGTTGGAGGTTCGGACACACATTGTACACACAGGGAGGGTAAGAGAGTGTTGGAGGTTCGGACACACATTGTACACACAGGGAGGGTAAGAGAGTGTTGGAGGTTCGGACACACATTGTACACACAGGGAGTGTAAGAGAGTGTTGGAGGTTCGGACACACATTGTACACACAGGGAGTGTAAGAGAGTGTTTGAGGTTCGGACACACATTGTACACACAGGGAGTGTAAGAGAGTGTTGGAGGTTCGGACACACATTGTACACACAGGGTGGGTAAGAGAGTGTTGGAGGGTTCGGACACACATTGTACACACAGGGAGGGTAAGAGAGTGTTGGAGGTTCGGACACACATTGTACACACAGGTTGGGTAAGAGTGTTGGAGGTTCGGACACACATTGTACACACAGGGAGGGTAAGAGAGTGTTGGAGGTTCGGACACACATTGTACACACAGGGAGGGTAAGAGAGTGTTGGAGGTTCGGACACACATTGTACACACAGGGAGGGTAAGAGAGTGTTGGAGGTTCGGACACACATTGTACACACAGGGAGTGTAAGAGAGTGTTTGAGGTTCGGACACACATTGTACACACAGGGAGTGTAAGAGAGTGTTGGAGGTTCGGACACACATTGTACACACAGGGTGGGTAAGAGAGTGTTGGAGGTTGGGACACACATTGTACACACAGGGAGGGTAAGAGAGTGTTGGAGGTTCGGACACACATTGTACACACAGGGAGGGTAAGAGAGTGTTGGAGGTTCAGACACACATTGTACACACAGGGAGTGTAAGAGAGTGTTGGAGGTTCGGACACACATTGTACACACAGGGAGGGTAAGAGAGTGTTGGAGGTTGGGACACACATTGTACACACAGGGAGGGTAAGAGTGTTGGAGGTTGGGACACACATTGTACACACAGGGAGGGTAAGAGAGTGTTGGAGGTTCGGACACACATTGTACACACAGGTTGGGTAAGAGTGTTGGAGGTTCGGACACACACTGTACACACAGGGAGTGTAAGAGAGTGTTGGAGGTTCGGACACACATTGTACACACAGGGAGGGTAAGAGAGTGTTGGAGGTTCAGACACACATTGTACACACAGGGAGTGTAAGAGAGTGTTGGAGGTTCGGACACACATTGTACACACAGGGAGTGTAAGAGAGTGTTGGAGGTTCGGACACACATTGTACACACAGGGAGGGTAAGAGAGTGTTGGAGGTTGGGACACACATTGTACACACAGGGAGGGTAAGAGAGTGTTGGAGGTTCGGACACACATTGTACACACAGGGAGGGTAAGAGTGTTGGAGGTTGGGACACACATTGTACACACAGGGAGGGTAAGAGGAGTGTTGGAGGTTCGGACACACATTGTACACACAGGTTGGGTAAGAGTGTTGGAGGTTCGGACACACATTGTACACACAGGGAGTGTAAGAGAGTGTTGGAGGTTCGGACACACATTGTACACACAGGGAGGGTAAGAGAGTGTTGGAGGTTCGGACACACATTGTACACACAGAGAGGGTAAGAGAGTGTTGGAGGTTCGGACACACATTGTACACACAGGGAGTGTAAGAGAGTGTTGGAGGTTCAGACACACATTGTACACACAGGGAGTGTAAGAGAGTGTTGGAGGTTCGGACACACATTGTACACACAGGGAGGGTAAGAGAGTGTTGGAGGTTGGGACACACATTGTACACACAGGGAGGGTAAGAGTGTTGGAGGTTGGGACACACATTGTACACACAGGGAGGGTAAGAGAGTGTTGGAGGTTCGGACACACATTGTACACACAGGTTGGGTAAGAGTGTTGGAGGTTCGGACACACATTGTACACACAGGGAGTGTAAGAGAGTGTTGGAGGTTCGGACACACATTGTACACACAGGGAGGGTAAGAGAGTGTTGGAGGTTCGGACACACATTGTACACACAGAGAGGGTAAGAGAGTGTTGGAGGTTCGGACACACATTGTACACACAGGGAGGGTAAGAGAGTGTTGGAGGTTCAGACACACATTGTACACACAGGGAGTGTAAGAGAGTGTTGGAGGTTCGGACACACATTGTACACACAGGGAGGGTAAGAGAGTGTTGGAGGTTGGGACACACATTGTACACACAGAGAGGGTAAGAGAGTGTTGGAGGTTCGGACACACATTGTACACACAGGGAGGGTAAGAGAGTGTTGGAGGTTGGGACACACATTGTACACACAGGGAGGGTAAGAGAGTGTTGGAGGTTGGGACACACATTGTACACACAGAGAGGGTAAGAGAGTGTTGGAGGTTCGGACACACATTGTACACACAGGGAGTGTAAGAGAGTGTTGGAGGTTCGGACACACATTGTACACACAGGGAGGGTAAGTGAGTGTTGGAGGTTCGGACACACATTGTACACACAGAGAGGGTAAGAGAGTGTTGGAGGTTCGGACACACATTGTACACACAGGGAGGGTAAGAGAGTGTTGGAGGTTCAGACACACATTGTACACACAGGGAGTGTAAGAGAGTGTTGGAGGTTGGGACACACATTGTACACACAGAGAGGGTAAGAGAGTGTTGGAGGTTCGGACACACATTGTACACACAGGGAGTGTAAGAGAGTGTTGGAGGTTCGGACACACATTGTACACACAGGGAGGGTAAGAGTGTTGGAGGTTGGGACACACATTGTACACACAGGAAGGGTAAGTGAGTGTTGGAGGTTCGGACACACATTGTACACACAGAGAGGGTAAGAGAGTGTTGGAGGTTCGGACACACATTGTACACACAGGAAGGGTAAGTGAGTGTTGGAGGTTCGGACACACATTGTACACACAGGGAGGGTAAGAGAGTGTTGGAGGTTCGGACACACATTGTACACACAGAGAGGGTAAGAGAGTGTTGGAGGTTCGGACACACATTGTACACACAGGAAGGGTAAGTGAGTGTTGGAGGTTCGGACACACATTGTACACACAGGGAGGGTAAGAGAGTGTTGGAGGTTCGGACACACATTGTACACACAGGGAGGGTAAGAGAGTGTTGGAGGTTCGGACACACGTCTAGTTTTTATGACTTGCTATATAATTTGCATGCTGGGAGGTGGGATATACAGGAGACTCCTGCCCACAAAATTTCCACATTTGGTTGAGTGGAAATTAATGGAGGGTGAGTGTGAAGCCGGCGGACTGGGCCGGCGCTTTCCTGGCTGATCACTTCAGTAAAAAAAAAAAAGCCGCACTACTTCTGCCAGAAGTGATCAGCCAGGAAACTGTCAGGAGGATCGCTGGCCGAATCACACAGAGCCCCCGCTCTATCCTGTATATCCCACCCCCAGCACACACATTGCTCTATCCTGTATATCCCACCCCCAGTACACACACATTGGTCTATCCTGTATATCCCACCCCCAGTACACACACATTGGTCTATCCTGTATATCTCACCCCCAGTACACACACATTGGTCTATCCTGTATATCCCACCCCCAGCACACACATTGGTCTATCCTGTATATCCCACCCCCAGTACACACACATTGGTCTATCCTGTATATCCCACCCCCAGCACACACACATTGGTCTATGCTGTATATCCCACCCACAGCGCACACACATTGGTCTATGCTGTATATCCCACCCACAGCGCACACACATTGGTCTATCCTGTATATCCCACCCCCAGCACACACATTGGTCTATCCTGTATATCCCACCCCCAGCACACACACATTGGTCTATCCTGTATATCCCACCCCCAGCACACACACATTGGTCTATCCTGTATATCCCACCCCCAGCACACACACATTGGTCTATGCTGTATATCCCACCCCCAGCACACACACATTGGTCTATCCTGTATATCCCACCCCCAGCACACACACATTGGTCTATGCTGTATATCCCACCCCAGCACACACACATTGGTCTATCCTGTATATCCCACCCCCAGCACACACACATTGGTCTATGCTGTATATCCCACCCCCAGTACACACATTGGTCTATCCTGTATATCCCACCCCCAGCACACACACATTGGTCTATCCTGTATATCCCACCCCCAGCGCACACATTGGTCTATGCTGTATATCCCACCCCCAGCACACACATTGGTCTATGCTGTATATCCCACCCCCAGCACACACACATTGGTCTATCCTGTATATCCCACCCCCAGCGCACACATTGGTCTATCCTGTATATCCCACCCCCGCACACACATTGGTCTATCCTGTATATCCCACCCCCGCACACACATTGGTCTATCCTGTATATCCCACCCCCAGCACACACACATTGGTCTATCCTGTATATCCCACCCCCAGCACACATGGGTCTATCCTGTATATCCCACCCCCAGCACACATTGGTCTATCCTGTATATCCCACCCCCAGCACACATTGGTCTATCCTGTATATCCCACCCCCAGCACACACACTGGTCTATCCTGTATATCCCACCCCCAACACACACATTGGTCTATCCTGTATATCCCACCCCCAGTATACACATTGGTCTATCCTGTATATCCCACCCCCAGTACACACATTGGTCTATCCTGTATATCCCACCCCCAGCGCACACACATTGGTCTATCCTGTATATACCACCCCCAGCACACACACACATTGGTCTATCCTGTATATCCCACCCCCAGCACACACACATTGGTCTATCCTGTATATCCCACCCCCGCACACACACATTGGTCTATCCTGTATATCCCACCCCCGCACACACACATTGGTCTATCCTGTATATCCCACCCCCAGCACACACACATTGGTCTATCCTGTATATCCCACCCCCAGCACACACACATTGGTCTATCCTGTATATCCCACCCCCCAACACACACATTGGTCTATCCTGTATATTCCACCCCCAGTATACACACATTGGTCTATCCTGTATATCCCACCCCCGCACACACACATTGGTCTATCCTGTATATCCCACCCCCAACACACACATTGGTCTATCCCGTATATCCCACCCCCAGTATACACATTGGTCCATCCTGGATATCCCACCCCCAGCACACACATTGGTCTATCCTGTATATCCCACCCCCAACACACACATTGGTCTATCCTGTATATCCCACCCCCAGCACACGCACATTGGTCTATCCTGTATATCCCACCCCCAGTATACACATTGGTCTATCCTGGATATCCCACCCCCAGTATACACATTGGTCTATCCTGGATATCCCACCCCCCGCACACACA
Source organism: Lithobates pipiens (assembly GCF_037356315.1). NCBI lineage: Eukaryota > Metazoa > Chordata > Amphibia > Anura > Ranidae > Lithobates > Lithobates pipiens. The sequence goes on from NW_027507802.1 coordinate 55,636, forward strand.
CTGGTCTATCCTGTATATCCCACCCCCAGTATACACATTGGTCCATCCTGGATATCCCACCCCCAGCAAACACATTGGTCTATCCTGTATATCCCACCCCCAGCACACACACTGGTCTATCCTGTATATCTCACCCCCAACACACACATTGGTCTATCCTGTATATCCCACCCCCAACACACACATTGGTCTATCCTGTATATCTCACCCCCAGCACACACACTGGTCTATCCTGTATATCTCACCCCCAGCACACACATTGGTCTATCCTGGATATCCCACCCCCAGCACACACATTGGTCTATCCTGTATATCCCACCCCCAGTACACACATTGGTCTATCCTGGATATCCCACCCCCAGTATACACATTGGTCTATCCTGGATATCCCACCCCCAGTATACACATTGGTCTATCCTGTATATCCCACCCCCAGTATGCACATTGTATAGACTTCGGATAGGATGGTGGGATATTTTGGGTGTGGCTTAGCAAACCAACTAATTTGCATACCGGAAAGAAAGGGTTTTCTCATTATTCTTCTGTTTCTTCCCCCAGGAGGTGAATGAGAAGTGGTCCGGACTGGGTTATTATTCACGCGGTAGGCGGCTGCAGGAAGGAGCACGGAAGGTGTTTGTTGATATCCTCTCATTTGTCGTTTATTAGAAATATTCCCGGGAAGTTTATCCAGTTTTCTGTCCCCATATCACAGGTGTATAAAAATCAGGACGCCCCCCCCCCCCCCCCGCCCATTCAGTGAACTCTGTGACATGTATGTCAGCTATATATCTCAGCCTGGTAATGGGCCTCAGATGCATCATGGGAAATCAGACCACCTATATACACACACTGAGAAATTTGTTGTCTTTGCAAGTCGCACCCATCCAGAGTTGTGCAACGTTGGGATCTTACAAATGTCAATGGAGCCTCAGTGTATATTTATGGGGTCACCAAAAAATAACATTATAAAAGTGAATAAGGAACAACCTGATATTTTCTAGAGGGGGCGCTGACTGGTCATACTATCCCATATATTTTATATTCATATTATAGAGATGAGTGACAACCAGGGATTTCCTCACTTTGGAGGGATTTCCTCTCACTTCCTGTTTGGGTTATGGGACAGGAAGTGAAGGGAAATCTCCCCGATGGGACACCTGACATGGGTTATAACCCTCCTTTTACTGCATTCAAAATGGAAAAAAAGTTTTTTTGTGTCTGTATTTCTCATTTGAATACAACAGAACATGTAATATCTGCGATTATTCGTTGACATTGTGTGACGTACAGTATCTTACAAAAGAAAGTACACCCCTCAGTCACATTTGTGTAAATCTTTTCATTCCCAAGAGGGTGAAGGCAGTGCTGGAAAATAATGGCGGCCACACAAAATATTGACACTTTGGGCCCAATTTGGAGATTTTCACTTAGGGGTGTACTGACTTTTGTTGCCAGCGGTTTAGACAGTTATTTGAGGGGACAGGAAATTTACACTGTTATACAAGCTGTACACTCACTACTTTACATTGTAGACAAGTGTCATTTCTTCAGTGTTGTCACATGAAAAGAGAGAAGAAATGTCACTGGGGGGTGTACTTACTTTTGTCACATACTGTATGTCTCTCAGCCCTCACTGCATTAATGTGTAATTTGCTGTCTGGCCACTAGGTGGTTCTGGAGTTGGGAGGGAAGATTCCTCGCACTGCAGAAGATTTGCAGCGCCTCCTGCCGGGTGTGGGCAGATACACCGCTGGAGCCATAGCGTCTATCTCTTATGGACAGGTAAATAAACGAAGGTCGTTTCTTCCCTGACCGCTACTAAGATTGGGGACACCGCGGTTCTTTGGACAAGAGATGGTTAAACGCCCCCGGGGACGACTCTGATGCTTCCAATTCTTATTGTGAAGGCTGCCAGACCTCAGACTGATGGCACACACTGCCTCCCAGCTCCTGTGTGTACATAACAGCATCAGCCTAGACTCTGAGCGGTCCACATTTCTCTGTATAGTGAGCCTGGCGTCCATATTAAACGCTTTGAAAGACCTACGTAGGAGCGCCCACCGCACAATGCCGGGAACATGACCGTTAATAATGGATCATGTGGCCTTTTGATTTGCAGCCCGGCTTTTCTAATGCTTCCAGCTGCTGCAGATTGGCAGTTGATGATGGCTGGGGGGGGAGGGGGTCACTCGCACTGCAGATATCTATGATGATAGACTATTGACTATGACTATTATCATGCATTGTAAGTGTGGCTGTATCTGCTCTCCGCAGGTGACGGGTGTTGTCGACGGAAATGTCACCCGCGTCTTGTGCCGGCTGCGCTGCGTTGGAGCGGATTTCACCACGCCGGCCGTCTCTGACGCTCTCTGGTGGGTTTTTCGGGATTCCTGACTTGCCGCCGTTCCGCATCTGATGCGTCTTTGCGGCTGCTCTGCGATCTTCCTCCCATATAATCCTCCGTTCACGTTCTCCGTTCTCTCCAAATTTATTCTCGCACTCAGGAGTTTGGCGAACGGTCTGGTGGACCCGATGCGACCCGGAGACTTCAACCAGGCCATGATGGAGCTGGGGGCCACCGTCTGCACCCCCAAGAAACCGGTGTGCTCGGAGTGCCCACTGCAGAGCCAATGCAGAGCCTATAGAAAGGTAAGGAGGGGGGCCGGGGGGGACCTCACCTCGTCTCCGATTGGCTGCTGGAAACGCTTTATTATCTGAAGACATGTATAGGAGTCACTAGATCTCCTGCAATTAAAGCGGAACTGAAGGCAAAGCTGTTTCATTTTGTGTAGAGTACAGGAGGGTTAGAACCCGTGTCAGGTGTCCCATTGGTGGAAATTTCCCCCCCAAGGGGTTGTAAAGTCTCAGGGTTTGCATTCTATGCATTAAGATGAGAAACCTTCTGTGCTGCAGACCCCCCCCAGACCCCTCTTTTGGATAAATTGATAGCAGTGCAGCCATTGGCTCCCGCTGCTGTCAATCATATCCAGTGACATGGCAGCATTGGGGGGGGGGGCAAGTTCTGCTGTCTGTGTCAATGGACGCAGCAGCGGAACTCGTCAGCGCGCCCGCACGAGTGCCCCCCACTCCGACATTGGAAAACGAGTCTCCGTTGGGGCACCCGATTAAGGGGAGGAGCCAGGAGCGCCAACAGGGCACCCCAGAAGAATAGGACCGGGGCCGCTCTGTGCAAAACCCTTACACAGAGCAGTTAAAGAGGAGTTTCCCTTAAAAAAAAAAAAAAAAAAAAAGTCAGCAGCTACAAATACTGCAGCTTTTAATAATCGGACACTTACCCGTCCCGGGTTCCAACGATGCAGGGGAACGAAGCCTCGCTCATCCCCCCCCCCCACCTCCTTTTCACAGCCGGGCACCCACTGCGCACGCGCGAGCGGCGCCTCGCACTGTGATTGGCCGCGCAGTCGTCTGGGACCTGTCATGTGTCTCAGATGACTGACAGGAGGGAGGGGCGGAGCTGAGCCCTTCCTGCGCCAAGGGGTGGTGACGTCAGGAGCCCAGGCACTGAAGGAGGCAGACTACGAGGGACCCCCTAGCAACAGCCATTTAGAGGCGAGTTAAAAAAAAATGTGGGAATATTTTTTTTTTTTTTTTTTTTTTAGGAATTTTAAGCATTTTTTTATTTGTGTGTGTGGAACACCACTTTAAGTGTAACGTGTTTGTTATTTAAAAAAAAAAAAAAAAAAAAAAAAAACTTTACAAACACTTTTACTTCCTGTCTCCAAGCCATAAATCCTGCTAGAACTTGTGTCCACGTTAGGAGATTTCCCCTCTATTTCTGTTCTGGTGACAACCCAAAATTAGGGATCTTCTTTTTACTCTCAGGGCTGGTTCAGGCCACAAAAAAATCACTCCAGATCCCTTCCGGATGTGTTTCTGCATGCGTGTTTTTAATGCGTTTGGTGCATTTTTGCATGCGTTTCTGGATGCATCCTAGATGCTTTTTTTTTGGTTTTATTTTCACTGTACTGGGGTCCGGTGTGTGTTTTGATGCTTTTTGCCACGTTCCACTGCAGTCCAGTGCAGGAAAAATGCAGCATATTCTACTTTTTTTTTAATTTTCTTTCTGGAACTGACCGCACTGGTGGGATCTATGCCATTTGGAAACCATACAACCTACTTTCCATGCATTTTATGCAGGAAAAAAAAAACGCACTACATGTGATGTAAACTGGCCCTCAGTGATATCAGTAAACAGGACAAATAGAGACGGGGACACAGACATTAATAAACACCTGACAGGGGGTCTCAACTCTCTCCACCCCCCCCCCCCCAAAAAAAAATTGCCTTTTTAGTAATAATTTAATGTTTAAACATGGCAGTGACAGTCTCATTTACTTAAGCAATTTGTTTTGCCGAGGCCGCTCCCTCTCTGACCAATGGGGAACTTCGGGGGAAAACCTGAAATATGGAGAGAAAATAAAGAGAGGGGGTGGAGCAACAGAAGAATGAAGCAGTAAGGCGCTTGGATATAAAGGATTAATTTTATCTTTATTAATTCCAGGTATGGATATTATTACATAGTTACATTTTCCCAGCTGGACCAACTTTGTATAGACTGTACCTGTGGGATCAATCCCTCTATACCAGGGGTCTCAAGCTGGCGGCCCTCCAGCTGTTGCGGAACTACAAGTCCCATCATGCCTCTGCCTATGGGAGTCAGGCTTGTAACTGTTCAGCCTTGCTGTGCCTCATGAGAATTGTAGTTCTGCAACAGCTGGAGGGCCGCCGGTTACAGACCCCCCTGCTCTAGAGGCTGGAATAGGCACCACTACTACTACACTGATCTCCCCCAACTTCCGGGACCCATGCTGAGCAGCTGCCTCTCTGTATTGTAAATACAGGTTGTCAACCGCTTGGCATGGGCACCACTTAGAGAATGCTTTGTGTTATTGTCAATGAATGCAAAGCGTTCTCTGATTGGACGAGGTGGTGAGCATTATGTCATCACCCTGCCTCTCCACTTCATCCAGTCAGAGAACACTTCGCATGGGCTGAGAAATGGCAAAGCTTTCTATGAATGACGCCCCCGCACCGAGCAGCCCGACCTCCTGTGTTCACAATGCAGCTAGGCAGTCGCTCAGCACAGGACATGGAAGCCAGTAGAGATCACTGTAATAGCGGTGTAGTAGAGGTGTAGTAGAGGTGTAGTAGCAGTTTCTATACAGTGATTTCCAGCTTCTAGTGGATCCCACAGGTATGCTATATACATAGTTGGTCCGAACTGAAACAATGTAACTCATAATATATCACACCTGAAATTCTTCTTTATAGTTTGGTGTCAGAACATTTCAGTGCTTTCCAAACCCGCCTTCCTCAGAGCTACTGGCTGCAATCAGTGCCAATAGAAGTCCATTGGGGGTTCTGACATTCAGATTACACACCAGCGTTGGGCCTCTCGCTGCATGAATATGGCGTTAGGTCATCAAGTGAGATCGTCTCTATTTTAGTATTGTGTGGAGTCAGGCTGACTTACCTGTCTGTTGTAGGTGGAGCAGGATTCTGCATCGGCTGTCAGTAAGCTTGTGAAGAAAAGAGCTGACAGTCAGCCTGCGATCCCCCCTGACATCGAGGAATGTGGTGAGTGCGATCGATGGAAGCTGCCGTCCAAAGCTGCATTGTCATTTCTGAGATATATATATATTATTGTTAAACTTTAGAACAAAAAGACAATAACATGTCTGAGATCATTTCTAACCACCTTGACAGTCTCCCTCCAGAATGGACTTTTGCTAAAACTGATTATTTTTAATAAATCTTGTTTTATTAAAAACAATGATAAAGACCAAGTGATGTAAGGACTCTGTGGAAAGACCTCTGATGTGATGGGGGACCTCTGATGTGATGGAGGGACCTCTGATGTGATGGGAGGACCTCTGATGTGATGGGAGGACCTCTGATGTGATGGGGGGGGGGCTCTGATGTGATGGGGAGACCTCTGATGTGATGGGGGGACCTCTGATGTGATGGGGGGACCTCTGATGTGATGGGAGGACCTCTGATGTGATGGGAGGACCTCTGATGTGATGGGAGGACCTCTGATGTGATGGGAGGACCTCTGATGTGATGGGAGGACCTCTGATGTGATGGGAGGACCTCTGATGTGATGGGGGGGCCTCTGATGTGATGGAGGGACCTCTGATATGATGGGAGGACCTCTTATGTGATGGGGGGACCTCTGATGTGATGGGAGGACCTCTGGTGTGATGGGAGGACCTCTGATGTGATGGGAGGACCTCTGATATGATGGGAGGACCTCTGATATGATGGGAGGACCTCTTATGTGATGGGAGGACCTCTGATGTGATGGGAGGACCTCTGATGTGATGGGGGGACCTCTGATGTGATGGGGGGACCTCTGATGTGATGGGGGACCTCTGATGTGATGGGAGGACCTCTGATGTGATGGGAGGACCTCTGATGTGATGGGGGGGACCTCTGATGTGATGGGGGGGACCTCTGATGTGATGGGGGGACCTCTGATGTGATGGGGAGGACCTCTGATGTGATGGGGGGCCTCTGATGATAGTGGGGGACCTCTGATGTGATAGGGAGGACCTCTGATGTGATAGGGGGACCTCTGATGTGATAGGGGGGACCTCTGATGTGATGGGGGGACCTCTGATGTGATGGGGGGACCTCTGATGTGATGGGGGGACCTCTGATGTTATGGAGGGACCTCTGATGTGATGGAGGGACCTCTGATGTGATGGGAGGACCTCTGATGTGATGGGGGGACCTCTGATGTGATGGGGGGACCTCTGATGTGATGGAGGGACCTCTGATGTGATGGAGGGACCTCTGATGTGATGGGGGACCTCTGATGTGATGGGGGGCCTCTGATGATAGTGGGGGACCTCTGATGTGATAGGGAGGACCTCTGATGTGATGGGGGGGTGGGGCTCTGATGTGATGGGGGGGCTCTGATGTGATGGGAGGGACCTCTGATGTGATGGGGGGACCTCTGATGTGATGGGGGACCTCTGATGTGATGGGAGGACCTCTGATGTGATGGGGGGACCTCTGATGTGATGAGGGACCTCTGATGTGATGGAGGGACCTCTGATGTGATGGGGGGACCTCTGATGTGATGGGGGACCTCTGATGTGATGGGGGGACCTCTGATGTGATGGGGGGACCTCTGATGTGATGGGGGGACCTCTGATGTGATGGGGGGACCTCTGATGTGATGGGGGGACCTCTGATGTGATGGGGGGACCTCTGATGTGATGGGGGGACCTCTGATGTGATGGGGGGACCTCTGATGTGATGGGAGGACCTCTGATGTGATGGGGGGACCTCTGATGTGATGGGGGGACCTCTGATGTGATGGGGGGACCTCTGATGTGATGGGGGAGATGTGATGGGGGACCTCTGATGTGATGGGAGGGACCTCTTATGTGATGGGAGGACCTCTGATGTGATGGAGGGACCTCTGATGTGATGGGGGGACCTCTGATGTGATGGGAGGACTCTTATGTGATGGGAGGACCTCTGATGTGATGGGGGGGGTGGAGGGACCTCTGATGTGATGGGGGGACCTCTGATGTGATGGGGGGACCTCTGATGTGATGGGGGGACCTCTGATGTGATGGAGGGACCTCTGATGTGATGGAGGGACCTCTGATGTGATGGGGGGACCTCAGATGTGATGGAGGGACCTCTGATGTTCTGATGTGATGGGAGGACCTCTGATGTGATGGGGGGGGGGCTCTGATGTGATGGAGGGACCTCTGATGTGATAGGAGGACCTCTGATGTGATGGGAGGACCTCTGATGTGATGGGGGGACCTCTGATGTGATGGGGGGACCTCTGATGTGATGGAGGGACCTCTGATGTGATGGGGGGACCTCTGATGTGATGGGGGGACCTCTGATGTGATGGGGAGGACCTCTGATGTGATGGGGAGGACCTCTGATGTGATGGGGGGACCTCTGATGTGATGGGGGGCCTCTGATGATAGTGGGGGACCTCTGATGTGATAGGGAGGACCTCTGATGTGATGGGGGGGGGCTCTGATGTGATGGGGGGACCTCTGATGTGATGGGGAGGACCTCTGATGTGATGGGGGGCCTCTGATGATAGTGGGGGACCTCTGATGTGATAGGGAGGACCTCTGATGTGATGGGGGGACCTCTGATGTGATGGGGGGACCTCTGATGTGATGGGGGGACCTCTGATGTGATGGGGGGACCTCTGATGTGATGGGAGGACCTCTGATGTGATGGGGGGACCTCTGATGTGATGGGGGGGACCTCTGATGTGATGGGAGGACCTCTGATGTGATGGAGGGACCTCTGATGTGATGGGGGGACCTCTGATGTGATGGGGGGACCTCTGATGTGATGGGAGGACCTCTGATGTGATGGAGGGACCTCTGATGTGATGGGGGGACCTCTGATGTGATGGGGGGACCTCTGATGTGATGGGGGGACCTCTGATGTGATGGGAGGACCTCTTATGTGATGGGAGGACCTCTGATGTGATGGGGGGGGGGGGCTCTGATGTGATGGAGGGACCTCTGATGTGATGGGGGGACCTCTGATGTGATGGGAGGACCTCTGATGTGATGGAGGGACCTCTGATGTGATGGAGGGACCTCTGATGTGATGGGGGGACCTCTGATGTGATGGGGGGACCTCTGATGTGATGGGGGGACCTCTGATGTGATGGGAGGACCTCTTATGTGATGGGAGGACCTCTGATGTGATGGGGGGGGGGGGGCTCTGATGTGATGGAGGGACCTCTGATGTGATGGGGGGACCTCTGATGTGATGGGAGGACCTCTTATGTGATGGGAGGACCTCTGATGTGATGGGGGGGGGGGCTCTGATGTGATGGAGGGACCTCTGATGTGATGGGGGGACCTCTGATGTGATGGGGGGGGGGCTCTGATGTGATGGAGGGACCTCTGATGTGATGGGGGGACCTCTGATGTGATGGGGGGGGGGCTCTGATGTGATGGAGGGACCTCTGATGTGATGGGGGGACCTCTGATGTGATGGGGGGGGGGCTCTGATGTGATGGGGGGACCTCTGATGTGATGGGGGGACCTCTGATGTGATGGGGGGACCTCTGATGTGATGGAGGGACCTCTGATGTGATGGGGGGACCTCAGATGTGATGGAGGGACCTCTGATGTTCTGATGTGATGGGAGGACCTCTGATGTGATGGGGGGGGGGCTCTGATGTGATGGAGGGACCTCTGATGTGATAGGAGGACCTCTGATGTGATGGGAGGACCTCTGAAGTGATGGGGGGACCTCTGATGTGATGGGGGGACCTCTGATGTGATGGAGGGACCTCTGATGTGATGGGGGGACCTCTGATGTGATGGGGGGACCTCTGATGTGATGGGGAGGACCTCTGATGTGATGGGGAGGACCTCTGATGTGATGGGGGGACCTCTGATGTGATGGGGGGCCTCTGATGATAGTGGGGGACCTCTGATGTGATAGGGAGGACCTCTGATGTGATGGGGGGGGGGGCTCTGATGTGATGGGGGGACCTCTGATGTGATGGGGAGGACCTCTGATGTGATGGGGAGGACCTCTGATGTGATGGGGGGCCTCTGATGATAGTGGGGGACCTCTGATGTGATGGGGGGACCTCTGATGTGATGGGGGGACCTCTGATGTGATGGAGGGACCTCTGATGTGATGGGGGGACCTCTGATGTGATGGGAGGACCTCTGATGTGATGGAGGGACCTCTGATGTGATGGGGGGACCTCTGATGTGATGGGGGGACCTCTGATGTGATGGGGGGACCTCTGATATGATGGGAGGACCTCTTATGTGATGGGAGGACCTCTGATGTGATGGGGGGGGGGGGCTCTGATGTGATGGAGGGACCTCTGATGTGATGGGGGGACCTCTGATGTGATGGGAGGACCTCTTATGTGATGGGAGGACCTCTGATGTGATGGGGGGGGGGGGCTCTGATGTGATGGAGGGACCTCTGATGTGATGGGGGGACCTCTGATGTGATGGGGGGGGGGGGCTCTGATGTGATGGAGGGACCTCTGATGTGATGGGGGGACCTCTGATGTGATGGGGGGACCTCTGATGTGATGGGGGGACCTCTGATGTGATGGGGGGACCTCAGATGTGATGGAGGGACCTCTGATGTTCTGATGTGATGGGAGGACCTCTGATGTGATGGGGGGACCTCTGATGTGATAGGAGGACCTCTGATGTGATGGGAGGACCTCTGAAGTGATGGGGGGACCTCTGATGTGATGGGGGGACCTCTGATGTGATGGAGGGACCTCTGATGTGATGGGGGGACCTCTGATGTGATGGGGAGGACCTCTGATGTGATGGGGAGGACCTCTGATGTGATGGGGGGACCTCTGATGTGATGGGGGGCCTCTGATGATAGTGGGGGACCTCTGATGTGATAGGGAGGACCTCTGATGTGATGGGGGGGGGCTCTGATGTGATGGGGGGGGGGCTCTGATGTGATGGGAGGACCTCTGATGTGATGGGGGGACCTCTGATGTGATGGGGGACCTCTGATGTGATGGGGGGACCTCTGATGTGATGGAGGGACCTCTGATGTGATGGGGGGACCTCTGATGTGATGGGGGGACCTCTGATGTGATGGGGGGACCTCTGATGTGATGGAGGGACCTCTGATGTTCTGATGTGATGGGAGGACCTCTGATGTGATGGGGGGACCTCTGATGTGATGGGGGGACCTCTGATGTGATGGGGGGACCTCTGATGTAATGGGGGGACCTCTGATGTGATGGGGGGACCTCTGATGTGATGGAGGGACCTCTGATGTGATGGGGGGACCTCTGATGTGATGGGGGGACCTCTGATGTGATGGGGGGACCTCTGATGTGATGGGGGGACCTCTGATGTGATGGAGGGACCTCTGATGTGATGGGGGACCTCTGATGTGATGGGGGGACCTCTGATGTGATGGGGGGACCTCTGATGTGATGGGGGGGGGGGCTCTGATGTGATGGAGGGACCTCTGATGTGATGGGGGGACCTCTGATGTGATGGGAGGACCTCTTATGTGATGGGAGGACCTCTGATGTGATGGGGGGGGCTCTGATGTGATGGAGGGACCTCTGATGTGATGGGGGGACCTCTGATGTGATGGGGGGGGGGGCTCTGATGTGATGGAGGGACCTCTGATGTGATGGGGGGACCTCTGATGTGATGGGGGGGGGGCTCTGATGTGATGGAGGGACCTCTGATGTGATGGGGGGACCTCTGATGTGATGGGGGGGGGCTCTGATGTGATGGGGGGACCTCTGATGTGATGGGGGGACCTCTGATGTGATGGGGGGACCTCTGATGTGATGGAGGGACCTCTGATGTGATGGGGGGACCTCAGATGTGATGGAGGGACCTCTGATGTTCTGATGTGATGGGAGGACCTCTGATGTGATGGGGGGGGGGGCTCTGATGTGATGGAGGGACCTCTGATGTGATAGGAGGACCTCTGATGTGATGGGAGGACCTCTGAAGTGATGGGGGGACCTCTGATGTGATGGGGGGACCTCTGATGTGATGGAGGGACCTCTGATGTGATGGGGGGACCTCTGATGTGATGGGGGGACCTCTGATGTGATGGGGAGGACCTCTGATGTGATGGGGAGGACCTCTGATGTGATGGGGGGACCTCTGATGTGATGGGGGGCCTCTGATGATAGTGGGGGACCTCTGATGTGATAGGGAGGACCTCTGATGTGATGGGGGGGGGGCTCTGATGTGATGGGGGGACCTCTGATGTGATGGGGAGGACCTCTGATGTGATGGGGAGGACCTCTGATGTGATGGGGGGCCTCTGATGATAGTGGGGGACCTCTGATGTGATGGGGGGACCTCTGATGTGATGGGGGGACCTCTGATGTGATGGAGGGACCTCTGATGTGATGGGGGGACCTCTGATGTGATGGGGGGACCTCTGATGTGATGGGAGGACCTCTGATGTGATGGGAGGGACCTCTGATGTGATGGGGGGACCTCTGATGTGATGGGGGGACCTCTGATGTGATGGGGGGACCTCTGATATGATGGGAGGACCTCTTATGTGATGGGAGGACCTCTGATGTGATGGGGGGGGGGGCTCTGATGTGATGGAGGGACCTCTGATGTGATGGGGGGACCTCTGATGTGATGGGAGGACCTCTTATGTGATGGGAGGACCTCTGATGTGATGGGGGGGGGGGCTCTGATGTGATGGGGGGGGGGGCTCTGATGTGATGGAGGGACCTCTGATGTGATGGGGGGGGGGCTCTGATGTGATGGAGGGACCTCTGATGTGATGGGGGGACCTCTGATGTGATGGGGGGACCTCTGATGTGATGGGGGGACCTCTGATGTGATGGAGGGACCTCTGATGTGATGGGGGGACCTCAGATGTGATGGAGGGACCTCTGATGTTCTGATGTGATGGGAGGACCTCTGATGTGATGGGGGGACCTCTGATGTTATAGGAGGACCTCTGATGTGATGGGAGGACCTCTGAAGTGATGGGGGGACCTCTGATGTGATTGGAGGGACCTCTGATGTGATGGGGGGGACCTCTGATGTGATGGGGAGGACCTCTGATGTGATGGGGAGGACCTCTGATGTGATGGGGGGACCTCTGATGTGATGGGGGGCCTCTGATGATAGTGGGGGACCTCTGATGTGATGGGGGGGGCTCTGATGTGATGGGGGGGGGGCTCTGATGTGATGGGAGGACCTCTGATGTGATGGGGGGACCTCTGATGTGATGGGGGACCTCTGATGTGATGGGGGGACCTCTGATGTGATGGAGGGACCTCTGATGTGATGGGGGGACCTCTGATGTGATGGGGGGACTCTGATGTGATGGGGGGACCTCTGATGTGATGGAGGGACCTCTGATGTTCTGATGTGATGGGAGGACCTCTGATGTGATGGGGGGACCTCTGATGTGATGGGGGGACCTCTGATGTGATGGGGGGACCTCTGATGTGATGGAGGGACCTCTGATGTGATGGAGGGACCTCTGATGTGATGGGGGGACCTCTGATGTGAAGTTAAGGCACACGTCATCCTCAGGCTTACCATTATCTTTTATTTTTTTTACATTTTACCCCGGGGGGAGGGGGGGGGGTCTCCAGATTTTGTAAGCTTTTAAAGGGTACTGCCTCTGAGTGACAGTGGAGCCCCCTGGTTGTAATAAGGGGCTTCTCTGGGTGACCCTCTATTTTCTCTCCCTTGCAGGCCCCTCCTGTCCTCTGTGCATCCCATCATGTGACTCGTGGGACCGGGCTCTGGGCGTGGCAAACTTTCCCCGCAAATCTGCCAAGAAAGCGCCTCGGGTGGAGCGCACGCTGACCTGCGTAGTGGAGAGACGAGGCGGGCCGGGCGAGGCCGAGTACTTCTTATTACAGAGACCTCAGACAGGTACAAACCAATCAGAACTGCAGAATTCAAAGGACAGGTACAGGAAAGAGGTAGGGGGGGGGGGGTGTTTATAAAAGGGGTGGGCTCTGACACCCTCATCCCTAATTGTCTTATACAAATCCGTATTCTTGGTCAGAGAATTATATCGGTGTCGGGGGCTCCTAATATACACATTCTGGTTCTGACTTTAATGACACAATCGATATTGAATACTAAAAAAAGGGGGGGAATTGGGGAACTTGGGACTTTGAGTGAAGCCATGGCTGGGTAAAGTCATGTGCCTCCATCCCTATCATCTGGAAATAAAAGCTTCACCGCGGCAGGGGCGGCGGTGATGCAAAAAGAAAAAAGTGGGGACTTTAAATGAAGCTCAGGATGACAAAAATGAGTAAAATGGTGGAAAATAAGGATTTAATAATGCGTGAAAAACAAGTTTACATACAATTCATTCCATGTATACAAAAATGCGCCCATAACATGGTGTCAATCTGCAACCAGGCAATAATTGATAATAACATATTTACAACCATTAATATTCAGAGTAAAAATAAAGGGGACCACCATACTCATAGTTGGATACAAATGTTAAGATAATAGCATCTGTACTGTCAATAGGCTCAAAAACCCAAATATGTTGGAAGAAGTATAACACATATCATGATGGTTATGTAGTTCATACGTCAGTAGCTCGACGCGTTTCGCGGCTTTAAACCGCTCTTCAGGAGCAGACATGTAAGATATCTGCAATAGGAAAATATTTGTAGGTAAGTATATTAAATCAGGGTAGGGGGGGATGGATAAGGCCCCCAAAAATCCGTATAAGACAAAAATGGCTTACAAATATGTGTGCACTGGAAGGCAGGGCGCCAAAGACCCCAGGCCACCCCAGAGCATCGGTGTCGGGAGCCGAGAGGGCATGTATAGGGCGGCGATCATCACAGGCAGGCGTCCGGGCGAGCTCCAAGCACCCCTAGTGTGAATGTGAGAACTGGTGAGGTGTGGTGAAAACAATAATTGAAAACAAAAAACAAAAAACAAACCACGTGAAGGGTGAGTGTGTGGGGTGTGAGACCAGTGGATAAGGGTTAGTAAGAAAAGTGATGAATGTGAAAGTGAGGAAATGAAATCCAAACAGAAGTGACGGTGGAAGACCATGGTAAGAGGTCATCACCGAAACATTCAATGGATAAAGAGTTAAATGAATAAATATTAATGGTTGTAAATATGTTATTATCAATTATTGCCTGGTTGCAGATTGACACCATGTTATGGGCGCATTTTTGTATACATGGAATGAATTGTATGTAAACTTGTTTTTCACGCATTATTAAATCCTTATTTTCCACCATTTTACTCATTTTTGTCATCCTGAGCTTCATTTAAAGTCCCACTTTTTTCTTTTTGCATCACCGCCGCCCCCTGCCGCGGTGAAGCTTTTATTTCCACAATCGATATTGAAGTGAGGATCAGGATGAGGACCCAAGACCATGGATCTTCAAAATAAACATGGCCGCCCATATTTTAGTCTTCAGAGGTCCACTTTAAGCCTTGAGCTGTATACATGAAGCACAGCCTCTTCCTTTTCCTGGTGATCTGGGAACCCCGGCTGGGGATGGAAGAGGGAGGGGTTCCCAGACACACCCACTGCCGCCCCTCGCTCTTCATAGCCTTGACGCTCTTCTTTGGTTTGGTATTGTAGGTCTGCTGGCGGGAATGTGGGAGTTTCCCAGCATGCTCCTGGAGAAGGATTGCACAGAGAAGGAGCGGCGGGAGATTTTATGCAGCCGCCTCCAAGAGCTCATCAGTCCCGAGATATCCGGGAAGGAGCTGCGGTCCCGTTGGAGAGGTGAGGAGAGCTGCAATGTGGTGCAGTGCAAGGGGTCTGTATGTATCCCCCCACCAAACACACAGTCTGTATGGAGTTCAGCCTTACAGTGTGCTGGGAAATATTAGATTGTAAGCTCATCGGGGGGAAAGCTACTGATGTAAATACCTGATATCAATAACACATTTATTTATTGTTCATTTATATATAGCTCTGACATATACCGCAGTGCTGTACAGAGATCACTGAGCCAATCACATCAGTCTCTGTACAGTGGAGCTTACACTCTAATGTCCCCTCCCCCACAGTCACATCAGTCTCTGTACAGAGGAGCTTACACTCTAATGTCCCCTCCCCCACAGTCACATCAGTCTCTGTACAGAGGAGCTTACACTCTAATGTCCCCTCCCCCACAGTCACATCAGTCTCTGTACAGAGGAGCTTACACTCTAATGTCCCCCCCCCCCCCCACAGTCACATCAGTCTCTGTACAGAGGAGCTTACACTCTAATGTCCCCCCTCCCCCCACAGTCACATCAGTCTCTGTACAGAGGAGCTTAACATTCTAATGAATGTTACATTTT